>NW_028327172.1:33071502-33374533 GCF_987537825.1 Furipterus horrens | reverse complement strand
TTCTTTATCTGTAAAAAGAGAAGACCACCGTAACCTGACAAGATTGTTATGCAAAGTGCTGATAATGTGTCTGGCCTGCAGCAGACACTGAAACTTCAGTGCCCGTTAGATTTTTCTCTGCTAGCTCTAAAACTCCACTCTAATCGAGATGTTTTGTCTTCTTCCATGTTGCAAACTCCAGTAATATTAGCCTGCCATAGAACAGCAGCTCAAAACACATTTTCTTCCTCTGGAGTTAAGGCACAACACCCAGCCTCCAGTTTCAACTTCTATTTAGAGAACTTGCCTGCCAGGCAAAGTAGTTTAAGATCAAGAGGCACCTTCCTTCAGCCACATTTCTGTCCCTCCCTGGGTTGAGTCCCATGATTCAGAAAGTACAGCCCGAGAAAGCAAGCCTTCTAGCAGGCTGCACTCCGCTAGGGACAAACATGCCAGAAAAGTCTTAAAATAGCACAGGAAACATATTTGACCTTAGAGAACACTCAGTTTTTATGCTTCTGTTTAATGCTTTTCAATAAGTCAGGTTCCTTATGTGTAAAATGAGAAGGCTAAACCAGGTGATGTTTTAGGATCTTCCAGCAATAGCATCTTAAGTCTTTGAGGTTCATCTCCGACTCCTGCCAGAGCCATAGACTGAATGTAACAACGTAACCGAAAACACAAAGGAAGCAGACAGAACACAGCAGTCCTCCCCAATGTCACCTGCCAACAGATAATCCTTTGTAATGACATCAGGGAAGTGTAGCTAATGACACTTTTGTCCTATTTCTTCCCAATCAAATCAGATTGTTTGCTATTGTCTTAACTGTAGGCACTCCCACCAAGCCATTGAAACTCCCCTTCTGTCATTACGTGGTTCTCATGAATCAGACTACATTGCAGCAAACTGAATCCTTATGAAACCCTCACAGGACTAACCTGCTCTCCTGTTCTTGCCAGCAAAGGCAGCGGTCACACTTCCTCTTTCCTCGAGCTTCATGGTGGCCTTATGAAAACTCCGGTTCAGATCAGACAGGGAGGGAGGGCCCGGCCACCTGCAGAAGTAAAGCAGAGGCTCCCAGCCCACCTGCTTGCTCTCAGTTTCGATTCTGGAGCCGCTGCCTCCCAAGGTGTTATGAATCTAGCAGCCACTTACTCCTAGTCATTCATTCTATCTCCTCCCCACCCCTGAAGCAAAATTTGGCAACAGTGCAGGAATACAGTTCCAGCTCTGAGTCACCACCGCGCAGTGGCCAAGCGAGGCACTGGCTGGGGGTAAACAGCGAGGCAGGCGCTTTGTGTCTCCAGGCCTCGATTCTCCTGTTCTTGGAGGCTATGGGGTTGGCTGCCCCTCTAGAAATAGGACACAAGAAACACCCCCACCTAACAGGCTCTGGAATCAAAGGAAAATAGTCAGTTTCGTTCTGCCACACTGTGGCTGAAATCAGCCCAACACAGAGCCTTTGATGGAGAAATGATGGCTCGTATATCACCACAGGTATCCTCACTTTTCAAAAGTTCACACTACATCTCTCGTTTTTATGAAACACCCACATTAGTACCAGTTATTGCTAACTGAAAGAAATCCAGAGAATTTTCGTGTCTATGAGAAAAGGTGAAAAGCAGAAGTAACACTGAGCATTTGTTTTGGAGTGAGCAGGTAGAGGCAGCCCCCAGAGATGGGAGTGGCACCTCTGAGCTCCTTCCTGGACGACACTCAGCATCAAGGTGCCATGGCTTCAAACTGTGAGCATCTGTGCTTTACCTCAATTTATTTTGTGCATTCATGTATTTACTCTATGTTAGTGTTCTTTTAGGTTTTCTGTGATTTGGTATGAGTTGATAGGGCATGATCTGGGGACACAAAATTTTTCCATATAAATTAATGGTAATTATGTCTTCACTTTACGCTACTGCAACTTGTGAAGTGTTTCCTAGAAAAAGTCTACTTTCAGAGAGCGGGGGAAACTCGTATTTCACAGGATCAGAGCCAGGAAGGGATTGAGCAGTTATAAGCCACCATACCCACTCCCCCTGGTAACAATCTATGATTCTTTCATCACTGCTTGGGGTGGCTAAGGTCTAATCAGCATCGGTTTAACCATGTGGCCCTTGTTCCCAGAAAAGACCTGGAAAGGAGAAAGTGAGAGGGGTCAGAAAGGGAAACTAAGGAAGAAAATGCCTTTACTGACTGTGGCTTTATCTCCACAGCCTCAGACAAACACTGTGGCTCTTTGCAGCCTAGGTCTAGATGCAGTCACGACACAGGTGACCACAGGAAATAGAATATAAGTGCCATGGGACAAGAACTTCTGTTTTCACAGCTACATTCCAGTGTCTACCTAGTGCCTGGCACATAGTAGGTGCTCAATAAATATTTGGTGAATGGAAAAAAAATACAGGGGATTTTATTCTGTCTATTGGGATGACAGTTATACTAAAACCTGTATCCATTACCAGCATTTTTTCCCTTTTAGAAATCTCCACATCCTTCATAACTGCTATCACTGCCTATAGTGAATGGTCCATAAGTCTTTAACTGCTGAGATGACTTACTGTGAAACTAATAAAGCTCAAGCTGGAGGGCCCCTCACTTTCACAAGCCCCTTCCAAGGCCCGGGAAGGGCCCCAGCAAAGTGTTGACATGCTTTCCACAAGTTTACATCTAACTTGTTTTAGCCACGGAGGAGATATGCCCAAGCCTACAGACACATCCTCCCGCCTCCATCATAAGTCAATTGCTGTTAAGACTGTAGTAGGCTTGAGAACACAAACTCCATTCACCCAACATTTATTCAGACCTACTATGTGCTTAACATTCTTGAAGTAAAGCTCTGGAGTAAAACAAGGTTTAGAATATAATTGTCCCAACTGAATAGGAACTTACAAGCCAATAAACCAGACTGATATGGCCACATACAGATACAATATATTTTTATATATAAAATATAAGTACAGGGGCAGGCAAAAGTAGGTTTATAGCTGTGAGCACACGAAACAGTTTATTCTTGTATTATTTATTAATTATTATATTATTTTCCATATGAATGACTGTAAACCTACTTTTGTCCATCCCTGTTACATAAGTATACACAACTACAGATCAGAGAAGACATTATAACAGAAAAGTAAAACAAGGCACACCTATTTGCTAGTAGCAATATGTTAGGTCCAACAACCGTAGAAAGTACTATGTCATATGACCCTCATTTGCAAATGAGGATACTGCAGCCCAAAGGAGTCAAGTGCCTTCCCAAGGCCACAGGATCAGTAAGTGGCAAGGTCAGAAGTCATATCCTGATCTGCCTGACTCCAAAGGATTGGCTTGTTCTTAGTGGCTACACTTCAGTCAATGGCAGGTCGCGCCACAGAACCTCCAAAATGTCTGGGGGCACAGGCTGGCTTCAGAGGTGCAGGAACCACAATGGGCACCAGCAGAGGTTGGCAGGCTTCCAAAGCCCACACACCTGGGAGTGGAGGAACAGAAAGTGCCACGCGCTTACTCACCAGGTGTATAGGTATAACCCTTGTTCACCAAGCAACACCCTAGGAGGAATCAGTGACAGCTACCTGGGAGCCGGGAGAGGCCACATGAGAGGCTCCCACCCTGTGGCCCTGCCTCCAAACTTCCTTGTCGCTGTTGCCAAACTGATCATGCTGGAGCACATCTCCCATTCCACCGTCTCCTGTTACACGCCCTCTGTGGCTCCGACAGCCTCCTTATCTCTCATCACTTCCCTGTGCCCTTGGCTCCACCGCAGTTCACTGCTCACCAGCCCCCAAGTCACTCTGTCTTTCCTACCTCCAGGCTTTGGCTCCGTCCTTTTCCCTGATGAACTCTGCCCATCCTTCAAGGCCCCAGCAGTCCTCCTGATCACTCCAGGCCACTCTTCTTCTTGGCTTCCTGAACACTCTCAGCACTGAAGGCTAGCACTCTTCACACAGCAATACTTCCCAACCACTCTTTTTCATTTTACCTTCCAAAGATGAAGTACTACGTGCTATAAAGGGTATAACGAAAAAAGCACACGCACTCTTTCTTGCTTCCAATTCAGGGTTAATCTCAGAGGCAACACCTTTACTAGTCTCTTGTGCTTCCTTTGGGGTTTTCTTTTCTTTTAAGAAATTTTTAGAAATTTAAAATTTTACATGCACAATTTTTGAAAAAATGTGAATAAAATAAAACTGTATATGCTATTCTATAATGTGATTTTACTTGACATACCTTGGATTCTTCCACATCCATATGCAAAGATAAACACAGTAATCCCCTCCACACACAGCAGTGCTAGGACTTCCACAGACAGAGATGACCTGGGAGCCCATACCATGTACCAATCTACACCAACATGTATCAGAGGTTTCAAACGGATTAAGTGAAAAAAAGAAAACAAAAACCAAATTGGTTTTATTTGAACCACAAAGATTTTAAAAATTGAGCCAAAATTTAAGAATAGGACAACTTCATATAAAACTCCAGCTCAACTTGGAAAAATGAAAACTGTGGCAACACTGGGCCCTGATGAGAGGTGGGATGGTACCTTCAGTCACCTCGGTCCCCACCACTCCCTACTGGTTCCCAGTGGGGCGGGTGGACGCCTGCTGCTATTTATCATCGCATCTGCGTTTTCTAATTTTCTTACTGGAAGAGAAATATTTTTACACCCCTATCTCAACCAGAATTGAGAAAACAAAAGAAAAGAGTGAGCAGAATATCCAAAAACAAATTGGAGAGCATAACACAGTCTGCTTTTTCTGTTAACTGCTAAGCCTGCAGACATCTGAGTTTGCAACCCCTATGTTGTACCAACACCACTGATTCTAGAGAAGAGCTTCCTTTTAGGAAGGAGACTTAGTTTTATTGTTCTTCTTTTTTCATTTTTTAAAAAATCCTCACCTAAGGATATGTTTTTTATTGATTTTAGGGAGGAAGGGAGAGAGAGAGAAACATAGATGTGAGAGAGAAACACTGACTGGTTGCTTCCTGTATGCATCTCAACCAGGGATCAAACCCTCCGCCTTTTTGGTAATGGGACAACACTCTGACCAACTGATCCACGGAACCAGGGCAAGGAGACCTTTATTAAAGAAAAGATGTCTTGCATACGAGTAAGGACTAAACGAAGATGGCAAAAATTAGGCCAAAAATGTTCCTTCTCCTAAAAACATCTTAGAAGAATCTTCCCCACAACAATGGAAGCAAACTCGCCTTGGCCCTCCCTGGCTGCTCTCCTGAAGACATAAGCCCTACACAGGTAGCAGGCTGCTTCTCCCACAGGCTGAAAACCCAGAGAGGCGCCACCAACTGTGCTGTCCCTAAAGAACCCAAAGGCAGAGAGGTACCAGATGACACCCACAGGGACCACTGACAGCAAGTGGGGACACGTACAACAGGAAAGCACCTGACCAGGTGCTTGCTGCCTGGGACCAGACCCCACCCCACAACATACACAGTCAGGCCACTGTTTGGAGCACAGCCCTGGAGTCCAGGCCTGAACAGCTGCCCACATCACAGATGAGGAAACTGTTTCAGAAAGCAATTTTAAAACATTGCCACCATCTTTTAAAAATAACTGCTTCTGCTAGGTATCTAGGAGGAATCTTTAAAAGGCCCATAATTATGAGACTAGCAGACCTGAATGATATTGTATTACTTACCCCCCCAAGAATATGTGACATAGAATATACATTCATTCATGTAATAAATATTTGAAAGCCAACTAGATGCCAATCCTGTAGTGTTTCACAGTACCTGAGTAATCAGGAAAAGGGAGGGGAATGTTTAACAGCATAGCCTCTATATCCTGTCAAAGGTGAACCAAAGGACAGATTTTCAGATTCATGAATGACAACAGGTCTTCTTAGTCAAGAGCTATAAAGTCTCAATCAGTTTATTAAGCCAACTTGAAATCTTCCATCAACTTGAGATCTTTTACAGAAGTGTAACCCTTGCTTTCCAGAAATCATAAGTATTAAGAGTTTTAGAGTTGAAAATGACACAGAGATGACCCCTTCAATCTCTTTGTTTTACAGATAAGGAAACTGAGGTCTGGGAAGGTTAGAAAATTGCTTAAGGTCATAGTTATTACCAAACATAAATTAATGCTAGGTTCCTGAAAACAAGGATTATGAAAAAATCATACATTGTTTTAAAATTAATATCCTGCCTTAAACAAAATCCATTTTCCAGTGACTGATTTCCACTAATAAATGTGAAAAATATATTTTTAGAGCTGGGAATTTTTCTGTCCAGTCAAAAGACCTTGCACAGAAACCTCGGACTGTTGGTCTGGCTTCAAGTGGCATATAAAACACACGCAGGGGGAAAGGCCATTTGAAGACAAAGGCCAAGACTAGAGGTGTACATCTACCAGACAAGGAATACCAAGAATTGCCAGAAACTACCAGAAACAAAGAGAAGGACATGGAATGGGTTTTCCTTCAGAGCCTTCAAAAGGAACCAACCCTGCCAACACTTTGATTTTAAGACTTCTGGCCTCCAGAACTGTAAGGGGATAAACCACCAGGTTTGTGGTAACTTGTTATGGCAGCTCTAGGAAATAATACAGAATCTGTATTAGTTTAGCAGCATTGAGTTATTACAAACCCAATTAGTCAAAAGTGTGGAGAAGCCAGTACGACCTTGGGACTCTTTTAATAGTAGGTCCAAAACAAGGGAGGTTAAAAAAAGTTCTATTTTGAACTGATCAGACTTCACCAAAATATTGTGTTCACTTCTGGTAACACTTAGGAGAGGCAAGCCATGGCTATGAAGGGCACCAATTGGTCAAAGCCTCATCGCCAAAGGAACTGGAGTTTTATTTACGGCCTGGAAGGACTCAGGGCACATGACCATTGTCATCATTTTGGAAGGGCTATAATGAGGAAGAATAATTTGATTTGTGCCCTGAGGTCCAAGATGGTAGAACTGAAATCAGTGGGTGAGTCACTGGGAGACATTTTTCAGGGAATTATGTGTTAACAATGGCCCAGTCAGAGTGGGCTCTGAACCTCAGACTTGCTGGCTGCCTCCTGCCGGTGGAAGTTTTCAAGCTCAGGGCAGAAAACCATTGGGCAAGATGTTGGTAAAGAAAGTACACAAACCCCAGGCCTGAAATCTGCCAAGATGACCTCATGCTCCTCAACAGCTCTGTGATTCTATTAAGCCATGAAACATACCATTTAGCAGGTATGTGAGTCAAGAGGTTTCTGAAATACGTGAGTAGGATGAAGAGATCCTGCACATTAGGGGATATTTTGGTGGGAAAACAACACAGCGAGGCCTTGTGCAGAGCTATGACTTAGAACCTTTGCCCAACTCCCAGGAACCTGGCTGCAGGAGCAGGTGGTCACAGGCCCACGATGGAGGCTAAGTTAGGTCCCTGAAGCTCCTTCTCATAGGAAGCTTACATTGAGATTGACAATGCCTGTGTCAAGCTTCTTCTTTTAGATACACAGCTTTAACAGTTGGGTGTGGCCAGTATCCATTAACAAACCATGGGGACTATATTAAAAAAGTAACGATCATGCCCTGGCCAGTGTGGCTCAGATGGCTGGAGCATCGACCCATAGACCGAATGGTCACAGGTTCAATTCCTGCTTAGGGCACATACCCAGGTTGTGGGTTTGATCCCCAGTCAGGGCATGTAGAGAAGGCAACCGACTGATGTTTCTCTCTCACATGTATGTTTCTCTCTCTTCCCCTTCTTCTTCCTCCAAAAGCAATTTTTTTAAAAATTGTCCTCAGGTGAGGATAAAAAAAACAAATAAAAGTAATGGTCACCATTTACTGAATACCCGCCACTATGAGTTACTCCTTGAGATGCTTTGTATGTATTACCTCCAACGGTCACTTCAACACTGCAAGCTATCATCACCTTAGGGAACGGTGGTGAAGAGGGGTTAGGTCATTTGTCCAAGGCCATACATTTCTGAAGGACTTAGGATTTCCCTTGGAATCCAAGTCCAGAAGCCAAACTCTTTTCCTGCACCATGGTATCGCCTCTGCACCATACTTCAGGGATTTCATTAATTCACAGTAACCAACAACACCAGGCAATTGGGAGGCTAACAGGTGGTTTTCCCTCGCCGGGCCTCAGCCCCCTCAGCTGTGAAATGAAAAAGGTTGGAGACATGACCACAGGGAGCTGGCTCTGTTAGGTTCGTTTTCTCCATGTCACCTGCACACTGGTAGGGCTGAGAAGGGTGACAGGGGAGGGGGCCGCTCTCTAGCACTAAGTACGAGGGGGACACAGCTAGTAACTTTTCCCATGCTGCCTCCCGGTCAGAGCAGTCATGGAAGAAGGGAACGAGGAACAGGCACCAAGTCCGAGGTATGAGCTCACTCACAGGAGCTCACTCACAGGTGCGTGGTGTAGAATGACCCACATAAATCTTGACATTTAGCACTTCACTCCATAAACCCCGGCTGTGCTGTGAAGTATCAGCATGCAGATCTGAGGGCTAGCTGTGCCAGAGCCCAGGGGAGGACCAGGAGGAATTAAAAGCACAGGGTCTTTGTTTGGAAAAGATCAAGTTGTCAGTGGGGTGTGAGAAGTAAAGCAGTCCAGCCACATTCCAGTGGGAGGAGCCTCTTTTGGCTGCTCCCCAAAGCCCGCACACTGTCCCGAATTGGGTAGGACATCTTCCACCCTCCACGCTGCTTTCTCCCATTCCCTCTCAGGACCTTCTAGGGCCTCCTAAGGCTGCCTATCTTCCTGCTGCCCCTTGGAGGGTCTTCTAGCGATGGTAACAGAGAACTTAGTTGCTCAGGGGCACTGGCACAGCATCCCTCCATGACCTGGGGGAGGAGGGGCACCCCACCCTCAGTGCTGGGGTGGGAGAGGACATCCGGTCAGGGAGGAGCTCTCTTTGCCTGTATCACTTCTAGAAAAGAGCAAAATGGGATGATTCGGAAACCCCCTCCGAACCCCATTTCCTCCTCAATTTCCTCCTGATGCTGCATGCCAGGAAGAAGGTGCCTCACCCACAGGACCCTGAGTACCCAGACCTTCCAGTGAGCAAACCACTGAGCCCAGACAGAATATCCCGATGGACTTGTCTGGTTTTAGTCAAGTATTTCCTTCTCTTTTCTTTTTGGTTGGGGTGGGTAGGGGGCAAAGCAGGGCAAGAGAGGGAGTGAGGAGGGGAAAGGCATCGAAGTCCGTGGAAGAGTGTGAGTTTAAAGCCAGGACTGGGTTCCAATTGTAGCTCCACACTGCCAATGTGGGCATTATGAAAGACTTCTAAACGGAGTTTGACATCAAGGAGGTGAACAATAAGGGTAGCTGTCCTATTCGACGTCCCCTCTCCCTAAAGAAAACCTAATAGCTCGTCCCATACCTAAAGAGAGTGCCCACCATGCCAGTGTGCCAGACTCCTGTAGATAGTAAAAATGTGGGCGGGGAGGAGGGGTAGTGGATAAAGAACCACATAAGATAAAAGAGATATCTGTAATTATAACTTCAGTGAATACCTCATGTCATATATTCCAGGCACTCTGCAGGCACTATCTCCTACCTTATTATAATCATAGGAGGTAGGTACTATTCTCTCCATTTTACAGATGAGGAAGCTGAAGATGAGAAGAATTATGGAGTTTGTACAAGATTACACAGCTCAGTAGGGGCAGAATCAGGGTTCAAACCAAGGTCCTTTGCCTTCAGAACTGGAGACAAAAGTTGGAATACTCTTTATGAAGACAATATGGCAGAACGAGCTCCTTATATTTCTAATGCAAGAAGAAACCTTTGGTAAAGGGTAAGGGATTCACAGAAGGAGTCATTCTTGCTAGAGTGTCCATGTTCTGAAAATAAATCACCAGCCTTCCACATCCCTGTCTGGAAGTCCCAGCTCCCTTGTGTGGGTACTTGCTGGAAGCCTGAAGGTTAAAGTCCAGAACTTGCTGGTGATCTTGAACCAAGAATGACTCTCACCTTTGAAGAACGTAAAGGACACGGAAGCACAAAGCCTCCTTGACCGCGCACCATCCACCTCCCCAAGCATGCCCTACCGTGGAGACAGCCACAGTCCCTGACTCTGAATCACACATTTAAACTGCATTTTTCCAGATCCAGACTCCATTCTCCAAGTCACATCGTATCTGTGGGGAGGGATGCAGATAGAGAGCTCAATGAATCACTTTCTCTGCTAGTGATGGTATCTGATGCATGTTAAATGCCTCCCTGCAGTTCCTCAAGTGTCTATTAATCAGTGAACCAAGAACACAGAGGGCGCCAGAGAAAAATCTGCCATTGCAGGGGAAGAAAGCAAATGGGTGAGGCATCCCCTCACTGAGGCACAAAGACTTCTAACCCCAAGGTTAGACAGTGATGGTAACAGCCCAGTCATAGAGACATTTGGTCCTACTGGCTGCAGAGCAAGACATTAAAGACCCCTCAATTAAAAAAGGCAAATCCACCTCTCCACAGCCTCATGTGAGCACTGGCTGGGCCAAGGACAGAATCTGCCAAGACCGATAAACAGAAAAACTTGCAAAAGTCACTTGTTCTTGCAGAGCGTCAGTGTCCTCATCCCTGGAAAACGGCCCTAGAATTCTATCAGTGCTCCCCAGCTGGCGAGATCAAACAAGATACACAATGGTCCCCAAGGTCTGCTTTCCTCCTGGTCCTTCCCTGGGAAAGTGCAGGGTCTTTCCAAGCTCACTCGCTGCCATGGTTACAACTCCTGAAGCTGTACCTCCAGCGCTGTCCACTCTCAAGCCCAGGGGTCCTCCATGTACCATGAAATCGACACAGTCCAAAATGGAACGCTTCCCATCCTACTTTTCCTCCTTTAGTCCCCATCTTAGTGAAAACCACCGTTGAGTGATTTTCAGCCAGGGGTGTTTTGGAAAATGACAGTGATATTTTTGTAGTCACAATGACTAGGGGGACATTTAGTGGGCAGGGGACCCAGGTGCTAAACAGCACTGTCCCATACAGTGAAAATCTGTCCCTCCTAACATGGCAACTGTAAGGCCACTTCGGAATGCCGGAAGACATCCTCTCTCTTCCCCTCATTCCCTACCAGTCACCGAAACTAGTCAACTCTCCTACCCACATCGCCACTCCAGCCTGTCCTCTCCACCCACACAGCAGTCGCACTCACTGGGACGGCGCGGGGGCCTCTGAGGTTGTCACCCTATCTCAGCACCCGCCCACCCACCTACTGCCTACTGACTTCCAACAGTCCTCCACACAGCTACCTGCAATATCTCTAGAATGAAAATTGTGACTCCTTGCCTTAAAATCACCCAATAGCTCCCCTCACCTTCTGGATAAAGGCAAACACCACCCTTTATCTGTTCCCTGCCCCCTGGTTCACACTCTCTCCGGTGGTACCTCAGTGTCTTTGCACACACTGCACTACTTTCTTGAAGGCTGTCTCTCTGGCTAACTTCATGACTCAGTGCAAGGGTCACTTCTGCCTAGAAGCCCTCCTTGACATGAGGTGGAGTTAAGTGCCTGCTGGTGCACACTGGGATCACACTGACCATCTTATTCTTATTGTTCTGCTTGCCCTGCCTCTCTGTCAGGTCTGATTCCCCAGCACCGTGCCTGGTACACAATTATGAGCTTGATCAATAGTCAATGAATTAGAGTTTACAGCTGACAAAGCATCTTCCGTGACAATGACCTACAGAGGTAGTAACTGTCATTATTACCATTTTACAGAAGAGGAAACCAAGGATCTAAGAGATTAAGTTGTTGTCCAGGTTCACATGGCTAGCTAAGGGGCAGAGCCACACTTGAAACCTGGTTCTCTGATGGCAAATTCTTTGCTTATTGTTATAACATTGGTTTACATGAAAGGTTATAGAACAGATATCCATTAGACTGGCAGTAACCTTGTCTGGAAGTTGAGCTTTGGAAAATTCATTCACACTGTGCAGCTGTACAGCACCGCGGGGGAGGAGGGGTGTCACTGTCCTGTCCTCTTCAGGCCGGGGTGGGGGTAACTTCGTGTGCAGACAGAGCTCTGAAAAGCCCATCCACATTGCTCAGTTACATAACATCCTTCTTCCCCCATCATCCACCCTTCCTCCACCTCAATCACACTGTGCAGTAACCCTAAAGTCAGCAAAAGAGCTGGTTTTACTATCAGAAACAGCTGCCCTCTGCCTGCATGCAGCATGATGGCTCCAGGGTGCTGGCTGGGCGCAGGGGGAAATGGCCGATGACTGGGGGCTGGGTGGGGGGCGCGGTAGGTGGTAGCATTTAAAGTTGCCATGTGTTAAGTGCCAGCCACTTTAAATGGGCTGCCTGCAGAGAAGGTGTGTCAGGCAAGGCTTCTGAGTGGCTGGGAGGGGGCGGATGCCTCACTGGCCCACAGCGCCATGTGAAAGGCTGCTAGATCCTAATTACTTCCCAGAGTTTTCATGAGCACCTCTCACATGCCATTTTGCTTCAGGAACACAGAGCAATTAGAAATGGGGTTTCAGACTTGACTCTAACGGCCACTGCAGTGGAGACACTGCCTTGCACGAGTGCGTGTGCGTGAGTGCGCGCGCGCGCGCGCACACACACACACACACACACACACACACACACACAGCTCAAGTTCGAATTTCAAAGGTGATTAAGGAAATGTGCAGTTTGGTTCTGCAAGCCTCTCATGGAGCAAGGAAAATGATAAATGTTCATTTCAGGGCTCTGGACAGCAATCACTACCCATTTCAACAATGTCATCCAGACATCACCATGACAACCACTAAAAAGCTTCCTTCCTCGTGGCAAAGACAATAGAAATTTTAATTAAAGCCTTTTTTTTTTCTTCTGACCAATGGAAGAAAAACATCAACAAAACATTACCCAGAAATACATGACCAGGAACACTTTCAGAATTCAAAAATACTCCTTGAGTCTTTCCAGAGTCACATAATCTGTTCCTATCTCCCAAAGCCCACCCTCCTGTCCTCTCAGCAACTCAAATTTTATAGATCTCATAACTTTAGATTTGTCTAGATCTTTTATCAGACATTATAAAACTAGGTAAACTTTCCAAGTTATTTTTCTATGATTGAAAAGAAGACTTTAGTCATTTTTATTTCAGTCATAAAATTCAAAAGATCTGACACATTTTTATAAAGAAGTTCCAATAAACTCTCAGACAACCCAAGATTAAATGAGTGCTCAGTGGCCTTTGGGCAGAAGCAGATCTAGAGTTAAGCACTTGCTTTGTTTCCCTGGGTGACTTCGGTTAGTTACCTAACCTCTGTGAGCTTTAGTTTTCTCATTTGGAGGGTAGAGGTAACAATGCCTACTGTGGGGCATTGCAAGGAGCAGCAGTGAGAAGCATAACACACCAGCACTTTGCCCGGTGCATAGCGAGCAATCAATAAATGGCAGCAGGTATTATTATTATTTTGCCCCATTTAACCCTGAAAGAATTAGGAAGGCCTGGTCCACTCTTCCTAGGAAACGTCTCTGGCATGGGTTGGCTACTCTCCTAGATTCAAGCTTTCCTCTCCTCTCACCTAGTTCACCACCCTCACAGGCACCCAAACACTCCTCTAAAATCCAGACATGTGTTGGCCACTTTGCTCTGTATAAACTTCTGATTTGACTTCTTATGGAGACAAATATGTCTTTACTGAAAAATATTTTAAAGGCCTAAATGAAAGAAGAGCTAGAAAACCCCATTGTTGTAATGATATTGATTCTTCCCTAAATTAATCTGTAAATTCAATGTGAAGCCAATCAAGAGCTCATGGGGTTTTTTGTGGAAGTCAGCAAACTGAGCTTAGAAATCTAAGTGTAAGAGCAAAGGGACGGACAAGAATAGCCAAGTGCATTTCGTCATCATAGAAACTGGTATTCTAGAGTAAATAACTTTTTGTTTCAGTGGGTTTTATTTTAGAGTAATGTGGTCAATAGACTAAAATTGAGCACAAAAATGGGTAACTGGAGAGAAAATATTTCAGTAGAAATACTGACAGGTAGCCTCTGATTGGAGATGGATAGAATTGGGTAACTTTCTCTACCAATCCAGTATAGGAATCAGGCCAGGGAAAGAGGGGCAAAGAAGAAAAGTAGATTGGGAAAGAGGTAATAATCTTTATCAAAAGCCAAATGTGTCTCAGGCACTGTGCTATGTGCTTTCCATAGGATTTTCATTTAAGACTCACCACAAGCATGTAAGGTAGGCAGCACTATTTCTATTGAAAAGGGTGAGTGATTTGCCCAAAAGCAGACAGCTTGTAAGTGGTAAAGAACCTTGCTCTCTGGGATTTCTTTCTGCCATACTTGTGAGCTGTTCCAGGCCTGCCTTTAGCAGTCCTAGACGTCAGCCACGGAATAGACAGCCAGGTGCCAGGGGTGTCCAGGAAAGTGCTGGCAGGCTCACTGGGGTGAGTGGGGGGTGGAAGGCAGGCACCTGGCAGACCTGCTCCCCCTTTTACCTGGAAAGCAGCTGGACCTTACTTGCAGACAAACACACGTGCACACAGTAAACAGGAAGGCCCCAGAGGCCAGAGCTTGCCACGTCCAGCATGAAAGACCGGGTCACGCTCCAAGTTGCCAACTTGATGTGTAATGGGAAAAGAATTCTCCACATTTAAGCCCCTTGTGGTTGTTAACTCCTCAGCTTTACTGGTGGCTTGACAGCAAGCTCTGCACTCATGCAGTTGGATCTCAATAAATTTAACTTAGCTGATCCGTAAATCCTGTTAAAAATACATACATATGGTCCAGCCTGCCCTTAGCTCAGGTGGAAAGACGGGGGCTACCACCGTGAATTCCCGTCCAGTGAAAGCCTTGTAACTTTCATGAGGTATTTTACTGGGTTACAAGCAGACCATGAAATGCTGGCATCAGCAGTTTTACTTGGATAAATAAAATGGAACAAATTACCTAAGGGCACAGATATCTCTCTAGTTTCTTCTTTTACTCCCATCACCACCTGCCCCCCACCCCACACACACAATCATCTTTTCCTTGTAAAGAAAGTTGTGCATGAAACTGTACACAGCACTGTGATCATTAACAACTTCATGGTCCTTGGACTGACTCAAAGGGCAAATAAGAAATGAGCAGGTGGAAGGCAGGAGGCTTCAAGGAGTGGCTGGATTCTGCCACCAGCTCAATTCAGGGACAGACACTTGGGATGTCTCTCACTGCTTTTTCCCAAAAAATCTTTTCTCTAGGACAAAAAATTTTCCAACTAGGTCAGGTGGAACAACATATGGATGTCATCCCAGTGGAATATGTATTTTATGACATAGTTTATCTTTGGTTCCCTATTTATAAAAAGTAATACACATCCCTTAGAGAAAAACTGAAAAACCTAGAAAACTAGACAGCTGAGAAAAAAATAATCACCGGTAGGTCCATCAACCAGACAGTCAGCTGGGAACTAAATACTTAACTTTGTGCTAAATTCATTTTTTTTCAGTCAGTCCTCATGAGGACAAAATAATGTAAGCCACAAGTTTATGAGTTGTATGGAATTTATCTACTATTCCCTAAATTCCATCATTAGTTATTCATTTATTTGGATAAGCATTGTCTGTCTGTCTGCCTGTCTCTCTCCCTCAGTAACTTTGAGACATAATTCACAGGTCAAACAATTAACTCATTTAAAGTGTACAATGCAATGGCTTTTAGTATAGTCACAGATGTGCAACCATAACCACAATCGGTTTTAGAATTTTCATCACCCTAAAAAGAAACACCTTTAGCCATTATTCCCCACCCCTCCTCCAGCCTAGGCAACCACTGATCTACTTCCTACCTCAATAGGTTTCCCTGTCCTGAACCTTTCACATAAATGGAATCACCCACTATGTCACCTTCTGTAACTGGCTTTTCCATTTAGCATAATGTTTTCAAGGTTCATCCTTGTAGCACATGTCACTAGTCCACTCCTTTTAATCACCAAATAATATTCCATTGTACAGATACACCACATTTCACTTACCCACTCATCAGCTGGTGAGCATTGGGTTATTTCCACTTCAGTAATAGTATTATGAATAATGCTGCTATGGACATTCATGTTATTTGGGTTATTTCCACTTTGGGGATAGTATTATGAATAACGCTGCTAATGAACATTCATATATGAGTTTTTACGTTGACATATGTTTTCATTTCTCCTGGGGATATACCTAGGAATGGAATTCATGAGTCATATGCTAACTAAGTTTAACCTTCTGAGGACCTGCAAACCAGCTTCCAAAGAGGCTGCACATTCTCACCAGTAGTGCAGTAGTGATCCAGTTTCTCCACCCATATCCTCACCAGCAATTTTTAATTATTTGTCTTTCCAAATATGGACATCCTAGTGGGTGTGAAGTGGCATCTCATTATGGTTTTGATTTACATTTCCTTGATGGCTAATGACATTGAGCAGAACCTGTTCAGTGCTTATTGCCCATCTGGTATTCTCTCTGGCACAGTTTTTCTTTTAAACTGCAAGGACCTCTGGATAGGAATACTGCCTAAAGTCAAATGTTTACTTAGCTGAAGTGTCTTGGATAAGTCAGCTAACTTTTATTAACTTGAGGTTCCTTACCTGTAATGCGAAGACAGTACAACTACCTCATAGAGGATTTAAGAATTCAGATAAGACACATAAAGAACTTAGCACACAGCTGGGCACTCAGTAAAGGAGGAAAAAAAGGAAGAAAAAAAGCAATTACTAGTAGATCATTTTCAGTCCTGTTTTAGGAGTCACTGGCCAAGGCCAGCCTACATAGGTGCTGGCTGCTCCTCCACCCTTCCAGTGATTAAGCACCTAGTTCACTGTATTAAATCCAGTTCTATTTAGAATAGCTAATTTTTCATTACTGCCATTGAACCCTGACTGAAACAGCAATGAAGGGAAGTCTTAGTACCAGCTGCTATCACTATGGCCTTGCCCACTGTATGACATATAACATTAGGTGAACCAAACAGAATGGATGGAATGAATGGACAAACAGAAAGTGTTTGGGCTGTATGTGCTCAGCAAGGTGGTTGAGGACCCCCTCAAGGTGATTGAGGACCCGCTCCTCCAGAGGATCCTGAAAAAGGCTGAGAAACAGCCCCAGGACCCAGCAGCCCAGCTTCTCACTGCCCGTCATTGCACCGATGTCTCCATTAGAATATTTTTCGTTTCTTTGTTGCCAGCCCTTCAGGGATTATAGATTCTAGAGAATGCTGCTTTCCTTTCTTTCTTTCTTGACTTCATGGCTAAAAAGGTGAAAAGGCCTCCACTGATGCTTTTTGGCATATAAATAGCTCTCAGTGGAAAGAAAGTGGAGTCAATGGTTCCAAACTCAAAATAAAGACAGGCTGTTCTGACAAAGTCCAAATTACAGAGCACTCCAGGCACAAATAAAGAGAGACACTTTTCACAGAAAATTCTCTTTTCCTATTCAATTCTGGAAGAGAGAGTCAAGCCAAGAAACCCCCTGCAGCCTCCCACAAACGATTCGATTCCAGCAGGCATTTGGGGTGGGTGTGAAGTCAAACAACAAACCATCCTGCAGGCTGTCCCCCTTCTTGCCGTTTCCCTTTCTTCAGAGACTACGGAAGTATCGCTGCCACTTGATTCTTCAGCGTGGCGCAAAGACAGAGCAAGCTCTAAACTCCTGCTGCGCAGATTGGCTCAGCTGAAAGCGCAGAACCCTTTCGAAGACCTTGAAGCTATCAGAGTATGACAGGTTTGAAATCTGGAGTCCATTTTGGGGTCTCTCTTGACAGCCCTTTGTTGCTTAAAGCATCCTTTATCCTTTAATGTTGTTCATTTATTGAAATCATTTACAGAACACTCCTTCGTTCACGTCCCCTCACTCACTAAGTGCAAGCAACTGCTGAGTGCCTGCTCTGGACCCATCCACTGGGCACACAACTCCTTGAAACCCCAGACGGATTTTTTTAGGGTCGGCACTTCTAATTGCTGCATTTCCTAAGCTGTTCTGTATGGCACTATTTTAACAGTAAAAAACTGGAATAATAACTAATTGTAATGTAACCAACCATGTAGGAAATGGAAATGGTTAAGCAAAATATAATGTTTCTACTTGATAGATTATTACACTGCCATTAAAAACAAAGTTTATAGAGAAACTAAGCCTCATATAGGCTTATGTTAGATGAAAACCAAGCAGGACCCACAATGATATAAAATATAATCCAGCTATACTTATAAAATGCAAAGAATGAATACAGGATAAAAATAGGCCAAAATGTCTCTGACTGGTGTGACTCAATTGGTTGGGTGTCATCCCACAAAGCGAAAGATCACCAGTTCCATTCCCATTAAGGGCACGTGCCTGGGTTTCAGGTTTGATCCTTGGTTGGGACGCGTACGAAAGGCAACCAATTTATGTTTCTCTCTCACATGGATGATTCTCTCCCTCTCTCCCTGCCCCCTTCCCCTCTCTCCAAAAATAAATAAATAAAATCTTTTAAAAAATAGGCCAAAATGTTAATTCTAAGATTATGGACAATATCTCCTCTGCATACTTCTCTAAATATTCCTGCTCACTGAAGACAATTTAAGAAAATAAAACCATAATTAAAAAAAAAACAAAAAACTACCTGTAAAATGCCACCACTGTTATCAATTTGTCATGTTGTCCATTATTTGTTAGAAAATTCATAAGCATATTTTGCGTATATTGCTTGCAACATTTTTAAAAATCTTTAAAATGGGAAAGAATAAGAAGCATTGTTTAGACATATGAAGATAATGTACACTATAAGAACATATCCTGTAAAAATTAATTCTCACTGTTTTGTACCTTCTCAAGTTTGTACCACATCATGCCTTCCTATTTAAGATAAATGAAAATTATTATTCTCCTACCTCCCCCAAAAAATCCAGAAGAAATACATCAAGGTAAAATAAATATGGGTATCTTTTCTCTTTTTCTCTATTACCCAATTTTTGATGTAATGTAGTTATAATACCTTCAGGATGAAATAAATAACCTTAAAAATTCTATGCTTTCCTCAAGATCTATGACCCAAAGTATCCACTGTATTAGCAATTTCCCTTCAAACAAGCTGACTGGCACCCACCCCCAGCAGCCTTCTTTGCTGCAGAACCCCAGGGAACAGCAGGACGGGGCCCTCTGGTAACCATCTGCAGGGGGGACCTGCAGGAGCCCCCCGTCCTCCATCAGTGCCTCCAGAGAGGACAGGGAAGCAGAGACACCTCCACACCCCACCCATGGTGTCACAGTGCTGCATGAAGGTGACAGGCTGAGTGAGAAGGCTTTTGAAATGACTGGCAAGAGGGATGGCTTGGTTTCTTTTTCCCACCTGTCCCTGTATTCCACTCCCCAGGCTTCCCTTCCTCTGGATTCATGATGGTGATGGATTGGGCACTGAGTGATCATTAGATTCATGATCCCACCTAACCTCAGAGTTTACAAACACTCTCCACGTGAAGCATTCTATTTAACACTCACCAGAAAAAATAAAAGCCAAAGCAAAAAAAAATGATGAGACAGGAATCCCTTCTACTTTATAGCCAAGGAAGATGAGGCTCCAGAAGGTTAAGGGACCCAACCAAAACCCAGGCCTTATTCTCTGAAGGCCATGCCTCCCTTGGCAGAGGACCTTTAGTTCCTCAGTCAGGCTCTTGGCCCAGCCTAAGAGGAAATACGCAGGGCGAGGGGTTGGGTGAGGCGGCAGGTGGTGGCCTAGCAAGGCGGGTGCCACCCAGTTGAGGCATCCCTAGAAAGTCAAACTGGCCATCTGACAAACACCAGGTCCTTGGTGGCGTCGAGTTTGGCTGGAGAGGAGGAGCAGGATGGTGGGATCCACTCTGAACAAACCTACTTAGGCTTCATAAACTGGAGGGGTTTGCGTCTCAGCTCCTCTTCTTACTCTGTGGCCTGGAATAACTTAATCTGTTTCCTCATTTTACCAAAGAGAGACAGTTATAGTACCCTCTGTGTAGAGTTTTTGGGTGGATCAAATGACATGTGTATTGAGGTAAACATTTCACATGCAATGGCATGCAGTGAACATTCAATGAACAGCAGCAAGTATTAATAATACTAACAATTAATACTAGTAGGGATGATGATACAGGAGCACATCATAGTGGGACAAAGTGTGTAGCCAAGAGATGTTGTTAGAGGTTATAAAAGAAACAAAAGGAGCTTCAGCTTCTCAGAGGTTTTCCTCACCAATATGTTCACACAGAAACTAGAGCCCTTCCGGTGCTCAGTGCCTTTTCCCCTCAAGATGTCCTGCTCTAAGAATCAGTGAAAATCACGCCATGTGCTCTGAATTCTGGTGCATTTCCATCCATAAATTACTGAGCAGAAAGAGATGATTTCACAAGACCTACAGGACAACATCTGAAGTGAAACAGAAGGCAGCCACAGCACCCTGGATACGGAGTGGGGGCCTGCTCTCCCCACCCCATCCAGGCAGCAGCCTGGAGAGGTGTGAATGCCGCACCAAGAACCTGTAAAGCTTGGGCGGTAATCTCACCGTCACTGTGATGCTTCAAACATATTCCGTCTCTGGGCTCAGTTTCCTTGTCTGCAAAATAAAGTGCTGGACTAACTGAGCTTTGCTGTGCCAACTAGCTCAGAGACCTTTAATCTCCAAGTTCATCTGCATGCGTGTCCCTGCAGACATCCTGGCTTCAGTGCCCACATGCAGGCATCATGCGTCAATTACCTGCACCTCTCTGGGAGCTGGCACGGAGGCCCAGGAAGGAGCCCTGCCTTTGATTTTCATAAACTATTTGACAGCCCTTCAGAAATCTCACCATGAAAAGAAAATGGCTTTCAACCCGTCACAGGTGAACTAATGACCAATCTTGCAGAGACAATGACCCAAAAGAGGTATCACCACTGGCCACCAAGAAGGAGGAGACGAACTTTCCAGGGAGAGAGGGGAAGATTAACTTTATGGGCAGAAAGATGACATGAGTATGTGTTTGGCCAAATACAAGCCTACAATGGCTGTGCTGAGTTCTGCACTTTTGCATTTGAGAAAAACCTCAAGAGCAGTAATTAAACCTGAATCTTATCATCGCCACTTAATAGATGAGTCATGTTTTATAAACACTTCCACATTCAAGGTGTCACTTAATTCTCATTCACAACAAACACCTCTTTCTATCATAATCAGATGAGGAGCAAAAGATGGTTAAGAGACTTGCCCAAGATCCCACAGCTAAGAAGTACAGGGCTGGCAGGCAAGCCACGGACTGGAGCCCAAATTCAGCCTTTCCAAGCTTATTCACGCCTTTCCTCTGCTGGCAAAAACAGAGAGGAGGACAGTGCTTATATTCAGTGTAACTTTATTGATGTGTGTAATCCAGTGCAGTAGCCAAGTCGGGGAGAAGCCGGCGATGCAAATTTTAAAAGTGAAGTCCCCAGACATAAAAATAAACATCATAGGATGCCATTAGGGAAACATCCCTGGCACACAGCTTCTGCTGCTGAAGCAGTGGCTCTCAACCAGGGTGACTTTGCCCCCCAGGGGACATTTGGCAATACCTGAAGACATTTCTGACTGTCACAACGGGCGTAAGCTACTGGCATGGGAGGCGGGGGCAAGAGATGCTGTAAAATACCCTATAAGGCACAGGACACCCCCCAACCCCAACAAAGCCTGATCTGTTAAAAAGAAATAGGCGATGGATAATACTCTCCATCACAGTGAACTAGAGGAGCAAGCAGAAAGACAGGCTATGCTTTCAAAGAGCAAGGCTGTCTACAAATAGAAGGTGTAGTAACATTCTGGACTTGGCTTTGGGTTCTTCCGTACTAGGCTCCAGCCCTAATTCACTGTGTGATCCTAGGCAAGTCATTTAACCACTCTCTGTCCTACTTCCCCGGGAAAACAAGGGGAGTGACATTGTTTAACAAAGTGATGATTCTCAAGCATTCCTGTACTTGATAATGGCTTTGGATTCTGTCTAAAATGCAAATTCCTTAGTTCTATTCTCAGAGACTGTATTTTTAATAAGCACCCCAGGGGAGTCGGTTACAGATGGTTAGCAAACTTCAGTTTGAATGGTATGAGAAAACTTTACCTGTACCTCACCCCTCACCTCCCCTCAAAATGTGTGTAGCTTTTTCTAAGCAGGATTTCTGAGTTTGAGAAATGGTGCCATCAGCAGCCCAGGGGTTAATCAACAGGCCTCCTCACTTGTGGCAAAATTATAGGGGGCTCTCTCTCAAGGGAGCACCAACTTCTCCAAGGCCAAGAGGACCGGGGAGATGGCCCAACTATGAGACAGAAGTTAAGGAATAGCTCAAACCACAAAAGCAATCCCTCAGGCTGAGAGGCTGCTCATGGAACAAAAGTCCCAACCACAAACACCCCAAAGAAGGTGGAGGACGGTGGCAGGACTTAGCACATCATGTCAACTGCATTAGCCAACAAGGAGCATAACCATTCATGAATCATTTAAAGGAGCCCACAGGCAAACCTAAACACACCGAGTGAACGGTCTCATTCACTCATGGCAGTAATTTGCTCCCCTATTAACTCCTCTGGGAAGAGGTGTCTACAACATTCAAACAAAAATGAGCAGAAGTTAGGGGTCCAGCGTGCAAGGGGTAACTGAGAGCCACAGCGGGTTGAACACTCACTGCAGGCACCTGCTACATTGACCTGTCTGTCTTCTAGATCCAAACTGAAAGCCATCCTCTGCCACTCACTCAAAGTTCGAGAATAAAAGGGAACCCATGCCCTGGCTAATGAACCAACTATAGACAGAGTCACACCTGTTTGTTCCTTTCTACCTTTCACCTTCACCAAAGTATCCTCCATCCTGTCCAGGTTCCCTGCTTAATCACCGGGCAGAGTGGCACAACCAGAGCGCATCCTGGTAACAGAAGGGGGTGCTAGGTGCATCCACAGGGGGTTCCCACCAAGCCAACCCCACACACGAAAGGCCTGACACAATCCTCTCATTGGTCACTTTACCCTTTCTGCTTCCATAAAGGATGCAGAGCAAACTTCCGCTACAGTTATCACCCAGCTTCTATACACGTCGCTCCATAAAAGGAAACTGTGGAGAGGACATGGTGGGCACATCTTACTCCTTATTCAGGGAAAACCACCATTAGAACCACCTGTGGAGTGTTTTTAAAATGATGATGCCAGAGTCCCGACCCAGACCAAATAAATCAAATCGCTGGCACTAGGTCCTAGGCATCAACATTCTTAAAAACCTTCCCAAGAAATTCTAATGTGTAAGCCAGGGATGGCGTTCACTTGGCTAAGGCCTTGCAGTAGGGGCTCCAACTTGTTAAGCTAAAAGTACCAGTGACATCCAGCGCCAAAGTGAATCTGGGGTAACAATAAAGGAAAGCAGAAGAAAAAGCTTCCCCTCTTCAAAAGGAGAGGAAAAAAAGCACCTGACATGTAAAATTTAAATGGGGGCTAAAGAGTGGAGAACTAGCTGGGTTTTGCCCCATAAATTCTTGTTTCATTTCAATCAAGCATTAGCACTGTACCAGGCATGGAAGCAAGCAACAGCAATTATAAAACAAGGAATCTCGTGGGGCAAAAGCGTAGACCCGCTGAGGAGGGAACAGTGAGAGCATCCAGCAGTTCCTACTGAGGCAAGGTCTGCCGGTGTTGACATGGCAGGGAGAGCGAGGGGCTGGAGGGGGTCAGCCAGCCTGGGCTGGGCCACAGCCACGCTTTGGGCTCCAGCCACGTTGAGATACTCCCACAGGTGCTGGACTCAATTCCCAGTCTGTTTCCTGTGCGACTCTCTCCACCTGGCTGGCCTACTGCCAGTCAGTTCTAAAATGCCTAAGTGAGGGGACACAAGGGGCCTCTTGCTGCCCATGAAGTTGTAACTATATTCACTTCCCTTCCAAATTAATATCCTGCTGCCCTATAATAAAGCTGTCAGCTTCCAACAAAGGACGCTGGCTAAGAAAGGTGGCCACGGCTGTCTGGACAGAGGGCACAGCTGTTGCTCGATCCCAAGGTAGGACCTTCCCCTCCCACACTGACAGCCGTTTTCCCATCACCAGACCCACTCCAACACCCCTCCCCACTGTCTGCTTCCTTCACCGCACATTATCACTGGGCCTTTGCGCTTGGAACTGAAACACAATTAATCCCTGCTCCAGCCACTTCCCTTTTTTTCCAGAGGATGAATCTGATAGACCCGCAGTGTCAACAGGAGAGCACCGTTCTCAATGCGAACTGCCCCCATGAGTTCTGCAGAGGGCACGGGAGAGGCCAGGACGCCGGCTTCCATGGCGAGGGCGCTCTGGGGTTCAGAAACCCTACCTGGCGTTATCGGCAGCAACTCGATGCAGGGACCGCCCTCCCAGTCGCGAAAGCAGTAGCCAGAGACCCTCAAGTTTCCTCCAGGGTAACATAAGGCTGGTGGCCAGAGCCGCGGTGGTCAGGCAGTGGGCAGAGGTGAGTGGGCCGTCGGCAGACTGTGCGGCTCGGCTCTGCTCGGCTCCACTCCACTGAGGGGAGCCAGCAGCCGGTGAGGATTTAAAATGCAGAAGATGAGATTTAGGTTAGATTCAAAGACGAACTTCCTGACAGAGAGGGAAGCACTGGAAAGGCTGACCCATTACTTAAATTTCACTGAAGAGCCACAAGAGGCCAATTGTACTGTCCGCCAGGATGCGAGTGAGCAGCCTCTGTGCACAATGGTCAGAAGCAGGGACCTCACCCAGGTGGCCCACAGACCCCTAATTGTGTCACGACTTTTTTGATTTTTAATATAAGGTAAATAGAATAGTCTGATAATCCCACTAATATGCATTTTTAAATGTATTTATTCCTTGACCAAGGAATTCCAGTTCTAGAAATCTAAGAAAATTGTTTTTGAAAAAGTCAAATATTTGTGTGTATTTTAGGGGAAATTTTGTATGTATGTATTTTAGTGGAAGCCACCTAAACCCTCAACTAATGAATGGGGAATGATTAACGAAAGTTCATTACATGTTGCAAATAATTATGCTTTTAAGGAATATGTAATGGCATCATGTTAAGTGAATATAGCATATCAAACTGTGTGTTCTGAAAAAAGTATATGCGCATTTATAAAAAGAAAGAAGAGCCTTGACCGGTGCAGCTCTGTTGGTTGGGCATTGTACCACAAAGCAAAAGGTCACCGGTTGATCCCCAGTCAGAACACATGCCTGGGTTGTGGGTTTGGTCCCCGGTTGGGGCACACAACCAAATGATGTTTCTCTCTGTCTTTCTCCCTCCCTTCCCATGTCACTAAAAAATAAAGAAATAAATATTTAGCCAAAAAAGTTTTTTTAAAGGAATGAAGAGAAATATACCAAAACATTAGCAGTGGTCATCTCTGGGTGTGGAAGTAAATGTTTTTTTTAAAAAATTTCCAAATATTCTAAAATAAGTACATTACCTTAATAATCAGAAAATGTAGACATTAAAATAAAAAGAGCAGTCTGTTCTCTGACGTACCTCAGCGCCATAAATCTACTTTATCTGCACAGCCATTATTCCCAGAAAGCACAACGGTGACACTCAATCTTGTACTTGGCAAGACAAACATAGTCTTGCTTCCAAAATGGCTCAGCGCACCCACTGCAGCCACCTGAAAACCACTCAACACTATTTCGTGCTGGGAAGCACAGGGTCTTTCCCAACAAAGATTCATGGGGCTCTCGTTCTGTGGCCCGACCATCCCTTCCTAGCCAATTACGCAATGAGTCTGAAAGGCAAGTGGGAAAGGTGGACTCCTGCAAAGAACTGGGGTTTACTGGATTAGCCCTGAGAAGTCTTGAACTACCCGATTTAGAGATGGTCACTATTTACTGAATGCCCACTATATGCCAGGAGCTGAGCAAGAGGCTTTCACACACTTTGCAAAGTAAGAATCATTAGCCTGATTTTACACATGAAGAGACGGAGGCTCCAGAGCTCACACCAACTTGGCTCACATCACAGACAGTAAGTGGCAAGGCTGGGACTAAATGCTGTTCCCCTGACTCCAAGTTGGGAAAACTTTCCTCCTCAGTCACCTCCAGCATTAGCGCCTTTGCAGGAAACATGATGCAGACCATGCTTCTTCCTTCCAGACTTACACCCCTACTCTCAGTACCCTAAGACAGGCCACTCACTGCTTCTTGCCCACCTGCTATCTTTGCCACTAAGGTATGGATGCAAATACACAAGTTCCGTGAGGCTCAGTCCCCCTCCCCTGCTTCCTGACCTTTAAGGATGACCTAGAATGGGGAGATGGCACTCCCTAACAAAGCCTTCTCTGGAGGTGCTTGAAACTCTGAGAGGAAGGGGTCCTATGGTTCCCAGCAAAACCAGCTTTGGGACCTCCTTTATGCTCACATCTCTACAGCAACAGGCCTTCGGCCCCTTTTACAGAAGGAAAACTAAGGCTGGAGAGGGGGTTGGCCTGTCCAAAGTCTAATAAGTAGCAGAGCTAGCACTAACACTGGCCCAGCGGCTGTTCTACCACAGAGAAGACCGGGGAAGACCCAGAACTTGGGTTTTGATGTCTGAGGGTCCAGTCTCAAATCTCATCCCCATGACTTACCAGCTGTGTGGCTTTGGGCCCATTACTTAATCTAAGTCTCATTTTCCTCAATCACAACATGAAGAAAATAAGTCCTCACCTGGCACAGTTGTGAGGATTAAATGGGACAATACGTGTAAAGGAGCTAGCAGGCACCTGGATGTTGTTCGCTCTATTATCACACAATCCTGAAGCCACAGCAGCAAGACTTCCATCTTATTTCCCTACTATGCGAGGCCCAGAGGTTTTAGCCTGAAAACAGGGCCATGAAGGGCCTGCACCAGTGTAGATGGAACCAGTTTTCTGCCTTGCAAGCCCAGGTCAGTAGCCACCACCTAGTCTTCAGCTTTTACTGACCTGACTTTGAACATGCTCTTCTCTCTACCATAAAGGCTCTTCTCCGCCCCACATCGTACCTTAACTCCTCTCCTTCAGTGGCACCCCTGAGGTCAGCTCATCTAGGAAGTCTTCCCTTATGTCCCAGACTGGATTAGACCCCACAGATTCCTGGACTTCCAGCCCTATCAGGGGGCTCACCACTATCATCAAAACTGGCTCTGTACTTTTCTCTCTCCTTGACCTGCCTGAGAGCCACCGAAGGCAGGGACTGTGCTATATTTGCTGTTTGATCTCTAGGACTCACATGTATTGGCTTCCTACTGTTATTGTAACAAATTACCACAAATGTATTGCCCTGGCTGGTTTAGCTCAGTGGATTGAGCGTCGGCCTGCGAGCTAAGTGTCGCTGGTTCGATCTTCCAGTCAGGGTACATCAGAGAAGGAAAACTCTGACTCCAAAAAACCTCCGCTGCCTTGCGGCATACCTCTTCAGGGGAAAGGCTAAGGGAGTAAACCCCGACAGAAAATCCGGAGCCGGAGTCCCTAAGGCGGTTTGACGTTGTAGTCAACACCGGCAACTCCTGCGGCGCACCTGAACCCAAGCTGTATCGACTCCGTCTTTCCCTTGGACCCTTCAGCTGGGAAGAGAGGGGGGGTCTGCTGCATGGGCAACAGCGGACCCTCCATATTACCCTGCCCAGGCTCTGTAGCTTCAGCGTCATCACAAGATGTCGATTCAACACGGGAGGAGACAGATACCATGTCACTCCCGAGTCGGACTGCACAGTCATTCTCGGCGGTGCAGATAGACTCTTAAGAAGCTACACCATCGTCTCTCGAGACGGACGGCTGCCGACGACCACAAATGTAGTGGCTTTAAACAACACAGATTTGTCATCTTACAGTTCTGGAGGTCAGAAGTTCAAATTCCATTTTGCTGGCCTAAAATCAAAAGCATCAGCAGGGCCACATTCCTTCTGGAGGCTCCAGCATAAAATCCATTCCTTGCCCTTTTCAGCTTCTGGAGGCTACCTGCATTGCTTGGCTCATGGCCCCACATCACTCCAACCTCTGCTACTATTGTCATGTATCTTTCTCTTTACTCTGATTATATTGAGCTCACCCGATAATCCAGGATCATCTCCCCATCCCAAGAGCCTTTACTTAATCACACCTGCGAAGTCCATTTTACCACACAAAGTAACATATTCACAGATTCTGGGTATTAGACCACAGACATCTTTTGGGGAAGGGACCATCATTCAATCTACCCCACAGCACCTTGTGTGTAGCAGAAAAGCAGTGACTGTCTGCCTGGTGAAAGAGACCATGATCCAGGTGGTCCTAAACCACTGAGAAGTAGAACCTCACCAGCTGGTTTAGGAGGGACCCAAAGCCTAAGCTACCTGTTCAAGCCAGAATCTCCCAAAGGGAACACTCTCTCCATAACCTGCAACTGGGTTTCTTAAGCTAACTTGGAACAGTCCACCCCTACATATACACCTTCATACCCCCACTCTAGATAGAAACACCCACCATTTGATTCTCTGAACATTCAAAGTACGGAGAGATGAATCAATCTCAAAAATTGCCCAGTAATTGCCCTTTAGAAGAACTGACAGGCAGTCCACGTCTTCCTGGAGCTCACAATCCACATGGCACCATCACAATGTGAATAGAAGCCAAAAGGCAGCAAGATAAGGGTTCTATCCCTTACCAGCATGACTCAGATTTGATAAAAAGCACATATTATAAATACAGCACATTCTTTGAAATTCTATCAAAATGAAGCTTTAAATTAGGCTATTAGCAGAAACCTAGCAACCCACCCATATTCATTTCTACTTGAGCCTGGTACCTGAACAAGAAGGCATCATAACCCAGGAGGAAGGACAAGGACAGATTGGCTCCAGGGCTCACCCACCTTGTAAAATGCGGCAGGTGGCTAGGAGGAGCAATGGATAGAGCCCAAGCTGGGATCTGAACTGTTCCTCTTCAATCTATCCTGTGTGACCACAGGCTTGTTAAACAACCCCTCTGAGCTTTCTCAATATATACACAATGAGCCCATTAATACCAACCCACAGGTAGCAGGTAGTATGTTTCCACTAGGGGCACTGCCCCCTACTTCCTGCCCCTGAAAGAATAAAGCTGCAGCACCAATAGACAAACCTTCTCAGAGAGTGCAAATTGGTATGTATGCACTGTTTCCCTAATGTTACCCACACAGTTTCAGCACACCGCCTGCATGCCACCCGCCTGCTGCCCGCATGCCACCCACATGCCACCCGCCCGCTGCCTGCATGCCACCCACATGCCGCCTGTCCGCTACCCGCATGCCACCCGCCTGCTGTCCACATGCTACCCTCACACTGCCTTCATGGTTTCCGCCATGTCCCCATCCAACCTGTACTTCGACTTTTTCCTTTAAATAGACCATACAGATTTTAGCCACACCCTACACAATAACTGCTGCCAAATGATGAGTGTGAAGTTCTAGCTGTATTTCTCTCCAAACACACATGAAAAAAAATTATACACTGTTTGAAACTATTCAAATACGAAACATTCAGCCTTGCACTAGCTTATGTCCTTTCACACTTTGGAAAACTCTGGTGAAAAAATAAACAAACCAAACCCAAGTTTTGGTCCCAGCTCCACTTAAATTATGGAGGCCTAGGTCATTTCCTTTTTGAGAAAGTTTCCCCCAAATAAGAAAATAAAGAGGATGGGTTAGGTGAACTTTCCATTTCCTCCCAGTTCCAAAAGCGTGAGATTACCAAGCGGTCCAAATAAGCAAGAAAAAAAACAAGCAAGGAAATTTATATAAAGGTAAGGAATCGTCGTCGGCGGCAGCCGTCCGTCTCGAGAGACGATGGTGTAGCTTCTTAAGAGTCTATCTGCACCGCTGAGAATGGTTGTGCAGTCCGACTCGGGAGTGACACGGTATCTGTCTCCTCCCGTGTTGAATCGACATCTTGCGATGACGCTGGAGTGTCCTCTCCAGTGAAGCTGAAGCTACAGAGTCTGGGCAGGGTGATATGGAGGGTCTGCTGTTGCCCATGCAGCAGACCCCCCCTCTCTTCGCAGCTGAAGGGTCCAAGGGAAAGACGGAGTCAATACAGCTTGGCTTCAGGTGCGCCGCAGGAGTTGCCGGTGTTGACTACAACGTCAAACCGCCTTAGGGACTCCGGCTCCGGATTTTCTGTCGGGGTTTACTCCCTTAGCCTTTCCCCTGAAGAGGTATGCCGCAAGGCAGCAGAGGTTTTTTGGAATCAGAGTTTTCCTTCTCTGATGTACTCTGACTGGAAGATCGAACCAGCGACACTTAGCTCGCAGGCCGACGCTCAATCCACTGAGCCAAACCAGCCAGGGGGTAAAGGTAAGGAATAACGCTCATAATAATTAGAATCATTCCTCTTAAAACCAAGTAGCAGAGGAAAGAGAAGGGCAAAGAGGTGGATGCTATGTATCTTTCCTCATCTTGGAAGACTGGCTTTGTGCTTCACTTTTTGGGGATTAATTCTATCATCAGTTTTTCATGAGAGATAGCACTTGGTTTTGATTGGGAACAACCTGGATTTCCATCTCAGCTTGGGTGGCTGTTAACTTTATCACCTGAGGAAGCCATTTAACTTCCTAGTTTCTACAGCTGTAAAATGGGTAACACCCTCACAAGGTTGTCTGGGGATGAGGTGTGAGCAGCTTGTCTGAAGCACCTGGGACAGAGCTGGACTCAGAGCTGTTTGCTGTTACTATTATGCACGGACTAAGTGGGTGAGCACGCGTCTGCCTCTCACACTTAATGGTAAACTCTCTGAAGGCAGGAATGCCTGGCTGATCTTTCTCTTCCTCACTGTGCCTAGCACAGCGTTTCACCTAAAATAAAGAGCTTGACCTGAATTTGTAGGGAATCAAAGCTTACAGAGAGTGCCTGCTCCAGGACAGAAAACAGGATGTGCCCAGAGATGTACAAAGAACAAACAAATCTTCCCCGACAAAAATCAATGTTCCCTCCTCCTGAAAACAGGACTCAGAAATCCACCAAAATATAAACAGTGGTTGTCTGTGGTGCTTGGGCCATGACTGCCCCTTCTATCTTCCTCCCTAATATTCTAAATTTTCCACAATGTGTTCATAATAGGAAAAATGATTGAAATTATTACAACCATATGTGAGACTGCTTGCCTCTGAGTCAGAAAGTCAGAGACCCGGGGTTCAGTCTCCACCACTAGTATCTTGCTACCTGGCCCTCAGCAAGTCACTCCACTTTCCAGGGCAATGACAGGAACAATACTCCCTCTGATGACACCAGCAGGCAGCTGTGGGAGCCAAGGTGGCTGGAACTGGGCTGTGAAAACCCTCTCTCTCTGCTAATGAGAGCTCTGGAGCTCCTGAGCATGCCTGGACCCCCACCGGGTCCTTTTCACTTTTTATTCCAAACCCGGCCTTTAGTCCTTTGTTTGTTTCACACCTTCATGAATGTTATTGTCATAAGAAGGAAGAATAACCCACAAAGCTGCAGCCTTCTTCTCAACCTATAAACATGCTACAAAAGTAATGGGAACGAATTTGAGGCTAAGATCGTATTAACCAGAGGTGGATTGAACAGCGGGTGCACCGGGTGCGTGCCCTGGGCCCCCACTTCTGAAGGGCCCTGCAAAACCCCAACTTTACACTTTTTTTCTAATGACACCAAGTTTGGTTTCATTACTACACTGCATAAAATATGGTTAACATGTATTTTTATTTTCCCTGCCTCCCTCGTTTTTTTTTAAGGGGCCCTATTATTTTCTTCTGTGCCCGGGGCCTCAACCAACCTTAATCCGCCTCTGATCATAACTCTCCATTAATGACCCCCACTCATGTTTAAAACCTCACCAGCTGTGAGCCCTTACATTCATTCGCAGGGTGTTTGTTTCTTTCTCCCTTTTCTTTTTTATTGCTAATACATTTAAAACTTCAGACTTGAGTCACTGGCAGATCGTTCAGGGCAGAGGGAAGGAGGCAAAACAGCTAACAGAACCATCAGAAAGAAAGATGGGCCTTTGAAAACACCAATTCTCATGATCAGCTCTAAACCTGACACTTCCTCTGTCTGAAGTCAAACTAGCCATCTCGTTCTTAAAAAGCACCATTCGGTGAGAGAGCATATGAGGGGTGCCAGCCCACAAACGACACTTAAAACATCCCAGCCAAGAAGGTGCTGTGTCTCTAAGCCCCACATGAAGGGGCAGAGAGAACAACCTCTTTTACTCATTTTACAAACTTATACCCAGAACTAGCCTGCGAAGTTAGGTCAATGGAAGAAAGGCAGTGTGTAAACATATTTGCAGAAACTTTGCTTTATCCCTACTCTGGCCAGCAGTTATGATTTCCACAGGTGGTCAGCTACCCAACAATAAGAATTACAATTCCTAACAGCTCAACCTCCTCATCGATAAAACGTGGGCAAGAACTAACTGCATCAGACATTGTTGGGAGAATTAAATGAGCTAATACACAAAAGTACTCAGAACAGTGTCTGGCACACAGTAAGCTAGCCATACTTACTTGCATGCTGCTTTACAATTTTGCATATAGTATCCCATTTGATCTTAAAAACTGTGTAAGGAGGTTTCATTATTCTCGCAAGACACTGGCTTAAAAAGAGATAAAAGGACTTGTCCAGAGTCATGCAGCTAAAAAGCGCTAGGTATGTGGTTGCTCTTAGGACTAACATCCCTTAATCCTGGCTGGACCAGAGACAGCTGCTTTAGCAGGAGTTGGACCAGGCAACGTTTCCAGTCCAACCGTGCTGTGTGCCTGCAGTCAGGGATTCCCGGGTCTCCAAGGCATCTCTGAATACCTGCAGCTGGAAAATAGGTTTGAAGAAATTCTTCCAGGACAGTTCTCACAGCTGACCCTAGGAGACTGGGATGACCTCTGGGGTGGCACAAAATGGCATTTCTGAAATTCTTATTTTTTTACATAATAAAGCAACTCACAGCTGCTGCTCCAAGGATCTGATAATTACCTTTAAGGAATAAAAATAACAGCTAGCCCTGGCTGGGTGGGTCAGTAGATCGAAGCATCATCCCATAAAACAAAAAAGGTTGTGGGTCCGATCCCCAGACGGGGCACTTACAGGAGGCAACTGAGCAACATTTTTCTCTCACATCAGTGTTTCTCTCTCCCTCCCTCCTCCACCCCAACCCCATTTTCTCTAAAAAAAAAAAAAAAAAAAAAAAAAAATCAATGAAAACATACAAGCACTGTGTTAAATCCTTTACAAACATCTCATATAATTCTCAACCATAGAAGGGAAGAGTGAAGAAGGGCGTCCTTATCTTCATTTAACAGTCAGGGAAATAGACTCAGAGAGGCCCAGAGGCACAAAGCTAGTAAACAGCAGAGACCGAGTTTGAACCCAAATCTGCAGAGAACGTGCCACATGTCATTGGCCTCAACCTCTCATTTTCATTCCCCTCACCCACAGGACATAAAGCCTGGAATCCCGGCCTCTTTTCTCTTCACTAGAGACGACAGTATAAACCCCAGGGAGGAATTTTGTGCTTTTGCAAAACAAAACTGCCAAGGCCGCCAGGGTCTTTATTCTGTTTCTCTTGATCTGGTGTGATTCAGAACAAACCTTCAGGGCACCTATCTCTTAGCCTGGGCACTTTGCCCTGTCCTGCTGCCCATCTGAGGAACAGGCTCCCCGCCACAGCTCTGCTGAGGGACACAGTAACAACAGTGCCTCCTCCAAGAGGAAAGGGAGAAGACAAGCCCCAGGGCTGCTGTAAGAAACAGGCTCCCCCTTTCCCAGGTAGCAGAGGCAGCCAGGCCCCAGGGCAGAGGCCTCCACTGACACAGGACACACCACAGCCTGCATTCAGAACAGGACACAGGAGAGAATTTCCAAACCGGCCCTGCTCAGTCCTCTGACCCAGAGCCCATGCTGACCCTGATCCCCCCCCTTAGCCCACAATCCCATAGCCTTTCTGATAACTGTTTCACTTTCCCCACAACACCCACCAGGGACCCTACTACCCACCTACTCTTTAAAGAATCACCTTGAGCAGGTCCCCAGGCAGTGGTCAGGCCATTATCAATGAAGACTGTCCTGATCAGCAGGTTGCAAGGTAAGCAGACATTAGATTGCAGCCTTGGGCAGATTTCCCATAACAGAAAAAACTTGTTCCTAATCAGGGCCATCTCCAAACCCTCAACTCAGATCACCAAGAGCTGCCAGCAGATCCCCAACAGAATGTGTTGGGGGAGGGGTTCCACTGAGAGCACATACCACAAACCCAGGTGGAAGAATAGGTGGTGTGGACTCTCCAATAAACCAGCCTCTCTGAAGCCATGCTCTCCTTCGCTCACTTCCTCCCTGACAGCTGAGTGGAGAAAGGTGGGAACTATGTGTCCCTAGGGGCCATCAGAAGAGTCCAGCCCTGAAGACCAGAGCCAGGGAGCAAGGTAAACCCAGCAAGCCAAGTCACTGAGGAAGGAGACAAACATGGGGAACTACAGCGGCCTGTCTCAGAGAACCTCTGATACAATGCACAGCCCACAGCAGAGTTTAAATCCCCCTCCCTACACTCCTTGGTCCCCAAAAGCCCACCCCTCCTCTGTACACACTTCTCACCCCATTAGTCCCTCCCCCTTTCCAAGCTTTCTCCCAAGAGTGTTAACTTCCAAGACCCGCTCATCTTCTCATCACACTTACTCTACAGACCCATCAAACCTTCAGTTTACAAGGCTGAGTACTCTATCCTAAGCTGACCTAGAAAAAAAGTTTCCTAGGTCTCTAGGGTACAATGCTGCCACGGAGGACTGAGTTTGGCAACTCTCCTCTGGCCCCCAGATGGGGCAAAATCTCAGGCCTGCCTGCACCCAGCCTCCATCCAACCCACCTCCCTCAAGCGAAGCCCCATCTACAGCCCTCCGTTTAAGCTTAGGCCCTTCCATTTCCATTCGACAGTGGTCCTCCCGGAAATACGCCAGCACACAGAGGGCACCTTGTGATGCTACCAGTCTTAGAATCCACCTTCTCCAGCCAGGGTGGGTAGATAAACTGCAACCATCTGAGCAGGAGCTCCACTTCGCCTTGACCTCCTGCTTCCTCTCTGCTCTGAGGGCCCCGCACTGGGAGAGACAGGTCAGGTGACCACCTGGCAGCTACTTTTGCCTCTTTGTCCACAGTCTTACAGACCAATGCCTTGAAAATACATGGGAGGCCACTTGTTGAGCAGGTGCACAGGTTTTCAGGTACTGGGGCTGGGACAAGATAGCACTTTTCATAATGTTTCGAAACTACTGGCTGAGGACCAAGGCCTCGCACCCCCCCCTCACCCCTGCCTGGAAACTTGATCAAGAAGCTGCCTGGAGGCAGGGGATGGGATGAGGGTTGGTTTCAAAGACCAAAGGAGGAAAGGTAGAAGCTGGTTAAAAAGGAGATAAAAATCAAGAGGCCCACCCTCCTTCTGCCCTGTCAGGGTAGAGAGGGCTGTGCCACAGATGGAGAAAGGGGACCCCTTCCTTGACAGAGTGCCTGTCAACACCATTCTCAGAAAGGGTTCGATACCTTGGGCTTAAACCTTGACTGTAAACGACAAAGGGGGGGGGGGGACCTGCAACCCACCAATCTCATTTCCAGATTCCCTCTCTTCAGCCTAGAGACATTAATAATTAACTTGTCTACCGGAGAGCTCGCTGGAGTGGCCATAAAAGATGAGTAATGGCACGGGAGCCCGGCCCCACGCCCGCGGGCTTCTGGGCTCGGGGCTGGGACCGGCGCCTGGAACAAAGCCTCCGCATTCCTCCGGGAAGGTGTGCCTGAAACCAGACCTGTCACCGGCGGGAAGCTGACCCCTTACCTCCCCCATAGCCGGCTCCGGCAGGAAGGGAGGGAAGGAGGAGGGGCAGGCGCCCTGGCACTCGGGGTGGAACTGGTGGCTAAATCGCCTCTGCTTACCACCCCCCCCCCCAGCCCTGACCGACCGATGCCTCCAACCAAGCGGATTTCGGGAAGCCGCGCTGTCTACCGAGAGATAATCCTGTTACCATGAACGCAGACTGTACTTAGAGATCCAGTTCTCAGAACAACAAGGCAGCTCCCTCGGCGCCCTTCCCGAGGAGTAACCAAAGCCGAGCGCCGGCTTAGTGAATTCTCTCGCAGAAACTCCAGTGGCGCGCTGCGGCTTCCACGCCAACGGCCGGCCGGGGAAAAACCGGCTCCCAACACGCCAGCGCCCAGGCACAAAAGCACCCCCAAATGCAGCCCGTGCACCCTGCACCCTGCCAATTCAACAACCCACAGGCACCCGAAAGTTACGGCGCGCGGACACACCTGCAGTTCCCCCGCGGCGGCCCCAGCCAGCCCCCAAGGGCGGTGGGGCACGAGTCTCCGGGCCGGCAGCGCCGCGACTCCATGCGCCCTCCCGGCGAACCCGGTCCAGCCACCGGTCAGTAGCGCTGGGCCACGGAGCGCTCTTGGGCCTCAGTGCGCCCGCGGCACATCGCGCGCCCTCCTCGTCCCCGCCTGGGCCTTCCCGAAGAACCCACACCCACTTGACATCAGCGCGAATCAAAGCACGTGGCGCAGCGCCAGGCGGCGGCCCCCAGCGGTCCAGAGCGCGCCTCAGGTACCGCGGCTCCGCCTGGACAGCGCGGACAGCGCGTCCGAGAGCGGCACATTCCTCCTCTTGCAGAGGATGCAGCAAGCTGAAGTGGGCAGGCAGAAGGGGGAGGGGGAGGGGGCGGGAAACCGGCGGAGGGGACAGGACCTGCTGCCAACCAGTGGCGCTGCTCTGGCGTCCAGCCAGCCACCAGCAGATCTTACAGCCGTTGCCGCAAGCGCCCATGGACTGTGAAGACCAGGCTGCAGGTGACCTGGGTTGCTGTCCTCTCCCTGCCATGGAGAGTCCTGACCTTGAATTCTCTTCCCCAGAATGACTCAACGAGGCTCTTCTCCAAGCACCCCTACTAAATTGCAGGGGTTCATTCTGCCCGCAATGAATGCTTAGCTGGATGTGGTTGTGAACCTCGACACCCAGGAGACCACTATGGGGCATCTCTGGCTTGTCTGCATCAGCAGCCTCAGCTGTGTACTCCTTTCCTTCTCTCTTCTTTCAATGCCCTTGGCAATAGGGACAATTCTCCTGGTTCTGTAGGCAATCAGAAATAGCACCACCCAGCAACCCACACACACTTCTAATTCACTCATTAGCATCCATCCAAATAGTCAAACATTAAAGCATTAATTAAGGCTCCATATGCGCCAGGAGAGACAGAGGATAAACAATGTTCCTACACTCATAGAGCTTTCAGTCAGGGAAAGAGAGACATTAACTAAAAAGCAAGGTAATTATAATTATGACAAGGGTATTAAAGGTAAGAGGTGCTATAAGAAAGCACACAGGGATCCTAAACTATCTTGGAAGTCAGGAAAGGCTGCTGAGGCATGAAGAGAAGTTATCCAGGGGGAGGAAAAGTTCAAAGTCCCTGGTTATTAAAGTGTATGCTCACTCCATTCACAGATGGAGATGATCAAGCAGAAGTGAACTGCCATGCCAGAGACACCTGGGCCTTTGTCCAGGAGGGACATGGGACAGCTCACAAGCCCTAGAAGAGAACCTGGCCACCTGTCCAAAGAGGCCTTTATATCTTTTATCTGTTCTCCCCTGAACCATGCTATCCCACCTTAACAGAAGAGCTCTGAACAGGGAATGGGGAGACTTTACTTCTGGCTCCAAGTTCATCATCAATTTGCTGTGTGGCTCTACAGAAATCCCTTCCACTCCCTGGTTTCAGTTTATCTAAAAGGAGGGATTGGATTAGAACGGTGTTTCTCCACTTCATTTCTTTTTTTTTTAAACCCATACTCCCTTTCGGGTAAATACACAAATGTCATTTCTATCCTGTAGCATCTATGACAAGCCATCAAATCATTTTCCAAATAAAAAATTATGATATTGAATAAGCTTTTAAAACTATATATGCCATTTAAGTATGAAGCAACATTCTGTTGTTAGATTGTCTGCTAAAGACGACTTGAAGGCAGGAATAAAAAAAGGTCTCGAAGTTCACCCTTTTCCTGTTATCAGTGGGTCACTGTCCCTCCCACATGAACCCCTGGCCACCAGCACTTATCTCTAGCCTCGTTTCTTTTATTCTTTCCAGGATAAATTGGCCAGGCAATGAACAGAAGCCCCATATCATCCAAAAAAGAAGAGAAAAAGGAAAGGCACGTGGAAGATTCTCTTGGATGATAATTTCCAGTGATGCTGGGGAACAGACACTTTGAAGGAAACATACAACGTTCCTGGGACAATTTAGCAATGTGAGTTAAAAGCCTTAAAAATATTCATCTCCTTTGAACCATTGATTCCAGATCTAAGAATTTACTCTCAAACATAAGTATAGATGAACACAAAGATTTATCCACAAGTATATTCATTTCACCATTTTTATAATAGCAAATAATTGAAAATAACCTAACTGTACAACAGGAGATTGGTTACAGTGGAATATATGCAACTTTAAAGATGATATATAGACTACTTACTGTTGAATAAAACAAAGCCAAGGTTACAAAACAGGATCCCAATTGTGTGTGCATGTGTGTGTATGTTGGGGTAGGCATTGGTAAGCACCTGTGGTGGAGCTGCACTGTCATTTTTCTTACTGGGTGACTCAGAGCCTACCCCCCGGAGCAGAACGTGCTGCCACTGTGACATGTAAGCCTTACAAATATATTAATCCATAATAAAGTTATAGAAGCTTAATATTAAAACAGAATGAAATAAACCCTACAATCAGGCAGGAACTGAGTTCAATTCTTTACCACCATCTACTCACCATTAACAATTTGATAGTAATTTTACATGTAGAATGGTTTTCCCCCACCCCAGATTTTTCATTTCATATAGATTTTTCAGTTGTTCTTTCCTGGCATCTAGTTCAGTGGTTTCCAACCTTTAAAGTCCATAAAAATGACTGTCCATGGTGCTTTGGGATAATTTTGACTTAATGGCATTTTTTCCCCTTACACTCTAAGTTTAGAACCTAATCACTGTATGGAAAGTTAACAATAACAAAAAAACAACAACAATGAAAATACCAATGACAACCAGGTGGATATTTACCAAACTGTTAACAATGTTGGGTTTTTATTTCCTTCCTTGGGATTTTCAAGCTACCTAACAATAAACATGTATTATCTCAGTAATCAGAAAATAAAATGCTGTTAAAAATTCTCCAAAAAATAAAAATAAAAAGTAATTATGTCTTGACTTTTAAAAGGGGTTACTCTAATCATGCCCTTCATATCATTACCCTCTGCAAGCTCTGATACGGTCCCAGTTGGTGTCCCAACACCCAAGGACAGACTGTACATTGTCGCTAGGATACCATGCAGGAAAAACTGGCAAGAAAATTATTTTTACATTTACCTCCTGGGCTGTGCTTATAATAACACTTAGAAGCTTAGACTAAAGGGTCTGAAATGAAGCAGCCATGGCTATCAGCAAATGGATCAGTCCCTTACCTCTGAAACCCTCTACCAAATACGTAATCTTAATAAAATGAGAGCATATAATACATACACCTTTGGTCCTAAGGACCAAAAACTATTCAGCCAGCTTTTCCTAGACCTGGTGGTGCCACCAAGCACATTGGCAAGGACCAGTAGAAAAAGAATAGGCCATAAATCAGACTGGGCTCAGCCAGTGGACAATCTGTGCCTTAGTCTCCCTTTGAGGGAAATAGCCCAAGAAAGGCTCTACTTTTCTTTTAAGGGATGGATACGAAAGCACTAAAAGTGAACAGCGTCGGTTCTGTGTAGGGTGTTATTTAAAGAAGTATATCCTGGGACTTTGGGGGTGGGGGAAGCTGGCTAGTTGTAGGTCCTTTGGCACAAGACTGATAAACAGAAATTTGCCTCATATTTCAAGCTTCCCAAGAACCCAGAGTGCTCACAAAACAGGTGAGGGAGCCGAGGTGGGAAAGATAACTGCTGACTTTCTCTGGCAACATAACTCAGGAACTCCTAAGTCAAGGACAGAAGGCAGGAGGAATTGAAACTCCAAGCTGGTGGCCCAGGTTCTCAAAACACAATGTGCAAAAACCACCAGGGCAGGATCTAAGGATGAGAGGTGCCGGTATTACTTGACCACTTTAATTCAATCATCACTTAATCCCGTACCAGGCATTGCAACTACCCAAATTCTCCACTCAAAATAAAACACATGACTTACAAGCCAGCCAGAGCTGCCACTGGGTTACATTTTAAATCCACCTAGAGTCTAATAAAGCTAATTTTATTGTTATGGTGTCTATTAAAACATGGAGCCTTTGTTTAGAGAGTGAACAGAGGGGAGGAAAGCACAGACATCAAGGGCTAGGAATTTTGATTATTCCAGAGTTGTTTCTGGTAAGGAAGCAGGAAGTACAAACCTAATTTTTAAAAATAACTTTAACAGGGTTAAATGGATCAGAAGGCCCACTCTTGTACAACCCTCCGGCTCCTTTGAGAGCAGGCTGGCCCTCCACAGCCCGGCAACAGCTCAGGGACAGAAATGAGGCACCCCTGCTTCACCTCAGTGGGGAAGACGAACACACTGACCCAGGAAGCCAACTTGGGCCTGGGTCTTAGAATTTAAGGATCACTAAAATGGGAAAAAAGCCTATGTGCCCCATAGTTGAACACCAAAAGCCACCCAAATAAGAGTTTTGATAAAATGAATAATTAGTAAGTAAATATACAGGGGTGGCAAAATTAGGTAAATAATAATAATACAATAATTAATAAATAATAATTCAAGAATAAACTGTGTTTCCTGTACTCACAACTGTAAAGTTACTTTTGCCCACTCCCAGATAGCTTTACAGATTTTTTTTTAAGCAAGAACAAAACACCCAAGCTAGAACACATGTCTGTAACCAGTGATCCTCATACATCCATTTTAATCAGAAAAGCTTCAGGTGATTGTTTAAAGAAGCAGGTTCCAGGAGTCCATCCCCAGAGAATCTCAGGGCAGAAGTCTAGAATGGGCCCAGGAACCTGCATTTTAACAGGTACCCCAGGTGATCTGGCTGCTTGTGGTCTGGAACCCACTTTGATATTTTCAAAGCTCAAAGGCCAGGAGGCCTAACACACCTTTCTTCCCTTACCTTCTAGCAGGCATCACCCAAATAGGCTCAAATCAATTACTAACTGAAGCAGAATGAGTCCAACTGATACGTCTTGTGAAACCTCAACAGAATTACAGCAAAACTAGGGTGTAAAGAATGCTGAAAAAGGAAAATACAAGGAAGCACTTAGCACATAGGAAATCTTCTAAAACTGGTATCTTATAAAAGGATGAAGATGGATGAGGATGCTGTACTTTTGATACCTGTCTAGCTCACCTTGCACTCATAAGCCAGGCATAAATTAAAAACTCCATGGACTCAGCCAGGCCTGAGTTAAAATCTGGGCTTATCCACTTATTAGCTGGGTGGCCTCGGATAAGTTTTGTTTTGTTTTTTTCCTTCCCTGAGCCACTATTTTCTCAACTCTAAAATGAGATTAAAAACATCTATCGCACAGTATTGTTATGAAGATGAAATAACAGAATTGTGTAAGTGCTTGAGGCACAGTCAGTACTAAACAAATGACAGCTCTCGTTCATTCAAGGAATAAAGACCTCCTACAAGTCCAGCATTGTAGGCACAGGACATACAGTAGTAGCAAAAGAGACAGAAGGACAGAAATACAGATAATAAACAAGTTAACACATAACTTCAGAGACTGATGTGTACTCCAAAGAAAACAGTCATATGATAGAGTGATATGGGGGTTCAGGGTATGTACAGAAACAGCCTTAGATGCGGCGTTTAAACCAAGAGTTAGGGAAAGAACATTTAGGCACAAGAATAGGTAGGAACAAACAAAGTACATTCCTGAAAAGGAAGGACAGTGATGCGACAGCTTGGTGACCAGTGGGGAGGACAGAAAAGATGGAGCTGGGGAGTCAGATAGAGAATGTGAAGTAGGGCCGGGTAATACCTGGTAAGAATTTAGATTCTCTTCCAAATGCAACAGGAGGCCATGGAAGGTTTTAACAGAAAAGACTGAGCATGAACTGATTTGCTTCTTAAAAAGACTTCCGTAGCTACTATATGGAGAAGGGCCTGGGGATCAGGGACAAGAAATAAAAACTAATATTTCTTTAGTGCTTAACTGTGTGCTCTTAACTATCCTAAGAACCTTATATGTATGATCTCCTTTAATCCTCATGGACTTTTGATATGAGTACTATACTATCCCGATTTTACAGATGCCGAAACCCAGGCATAGAGAGATTAGGTAACTTGCTCATCACAGTGAGTGAAGGACCCAATATGCAAACCCTGATGGTCTGAGTGCAATGCCTTTGAAAAGAAATGGGGAGAAGTGGGGAGACTAGGTAAAGAGACCACTACAGAAGTAGAGGCAAGAGAGGTAGTAGCTGGCAAGATGGCAACAGTGACAATGCTGTGCTAAATGTCCTGGTGGTGGAGCCAACAGGACTTCCTGATTGGATTTATGACAGGGGCAAAGGAAAGAGAGAGAAAGCAAAGACGACTCCCAAGTTTTTGGTTTGAGCAACAGAGTAGATGCCTGTGAAATTTCCTGAGATGAGTACACCTGGGGAAAGAACAAATCAAAGGGAAGGTAGGCATTAAAATGAATCAAGCCCTGGCCGGTGTGGCTCAGTTGGTTGGAGCATCATCCCATAAACAGAAAGGTTGTGGGTTTGATTCCCAGTAGGGCACATGCCTGGGTTGTGGGATCAGTCCCCAGTCAGGGCGTATGCACAAGGGAATTAATTGATAGATGTCTCTCTCACCTCGATGTTTCTGTCCCTCTCTCTCTCCCTCCCTCCCCCTCTCTAAAACCAGTAAGAATGTCCTTGGGTGAGGATAAAAAATAATAATAATAATGAATCAAGAACTCTGTTTTGGACACCTTAGATTTGAAGTATCTATTAGATGTCTACATGAAGCCGCCCCAAAGGCAGTGAGCTGTAGCAGTCTCCACTCAGGGGGAGGTCAGGGCAGGAGATGTAGCCCGTGGTATCTCACCATCCCGTGACTCCCCTGCCCAGGGTAGGTGTGTTTGGGAAGGTTGGGAAGGAGCGCTCCCTCCGGTTGGTTGGAACTAGCAAGAACAAAACCTCATCTCAGCACAAGATTACAAATCGTTCTGAGGCTGAGCATGCTGCCCAGCCTACGCACTGTGATCCAGTCAAGTCTTCATCCCAGCCCCATCCTCAAAGCCAATTTCCCAGGAGCCCCTGTAAGCAGCATTCTTTCAAGATGACCTGCCACATGCCAGCTCTCCGCAAGGCAGCACTGAGTCTGGAGGGCCTGGAGGAGAGGCTGGAAATAGCAGCCGCGCACGGAAGGTTATCGGACATCCTGCCGGCTTGTGGGAAGGGGGCTTCTGCCCAACTCTTCCACGTCAACACTCCTTTTTCCAGTCACCCTATCATCGAAGCTTCTCCGGATGTGAGTTCCTGGAACTGCTCACAGGGCCTGAGTGCCATGATAGTGAAAGAGCTTCCAAAATAAGCCTCCCACATTCGCGCTCCCCAAACGCCCGGCTGGCGTCCAGGCTACACAGCATTTCCAGAGAAACAGCAACCTCATTTGATAAAATACTTTCCGTATTGACACCTCCTTGGCTCAGAGGAAGTGCATGTGTGCTGGAGGTTAGGTAGAGGTTGGAAGAAAAAAAATAAAAGGCAGTTTTTAAAGTTTAGCTGAAACGTCAGGAACATGAAGCAGCCCATATTTACACAGAGTTTTCCAAAGCCGAGAGCAGCTTCCAAGTAGCTTTAAAAAAGGCTACATCAACTTGTCCAATGAAATCAGAAATAGTACCAGGCTGTTCTCATTCTCCTTATCTCCTTAGGCTTAATCTCCTAATATAATTTATACTCTCACTGGTGCTGATTGCTTTATTTTTTTGTTTTTTTATCCCTATCTCATAAGCTGCCTCATATCCACTGTGGTCCAGGATAAAACAATAAGATAAGTAGATAAATAGCACACTATCTTGGCTTTCCTGTATTTTAAACTTTCAGATCCATGTCATCAATAAAGGCTGTGTATTGTGGATATTAATTGGATGTTAGAGGGAGGAAATACCTTAAATAATCGTGTAAAACACTTTTAAAATTTGTTCTCCTTTTGTTAAAAAAAGAGAGAACGAGTTAGTAATAACTGGAACATGCATTTTTCCTATTTTTTCTGTCCCAAACACTTGGGTGAAATCTTATGTCCTACCTGTATGTGGATGCTTTTGTGGCTCTTACCATACAAACCAGGAATGACAGGACACCAGGTCAATAACTGTGCTACTTCATCTTCCAGATAAGACTTGTCAAAGCCACAAAGGGAAATCAGAATAAGACTCAACCTAAATCTATCCACAACAAAGCTGAATCTGTCGGTCCCTTTCTGGGGTGGGGAGGTACAGGCGTGTCCGCGGCCACTGCTATTCTCAGGCGTCCTTCACAATACAGAGACAAGCTTTTCCATGTGAAATCGCCAGCAGTCTGGGCACACAACTTTGGAGACATAAAAATGATTAGGTTTTCTAAATCACTGACAGGAGCCAAAATCCATACTGAGACTAGAGGACCAAAGATAGAACCAAAGCCTTCTCACCTTTACAAATAGCCCCTTAAGTGCCCGCTTCCGGAACACTTTCTCTCCAGCATAAACCTGAATGTAGCAATTATGCAGCTCCCCCTGTGTAGGCAGCAAATGTTTTTGAGAAGGCCCATTTGTGAGGGAGCAAAGTTGGATAGTGGTATTTTTGACCAGCATTTTCTATCACCAGAAGTCACTGGAACCAGTATCTGGCCCCTCTGGAGCATGCAGTGATGACAGATGCTTATAATGCTCACCCTGAGGACTTGCGACCCTCTGGAAGAACACAGGTCAATTATGCCTTGTTGCGGTTTGAAAAGTGCTTTCCTGCCTTCTCGTGTTTTGAGGATTGACACTGCATGCAGTACACAGCAGGGGGCAACGTTGAGCCATGAGACTACCCTATTTGCCCGTCGTCCTGAATAAAGTTTAATATAATAATAAGCCCCATTCTAAATATCAGGTCCCTATTAAAATAATGACAACAGGCACAACGTGATTAAAAATACATGCCTGACAAATTCAGAATCAAGTGCATCATCAAATGTACTTCCTGGCTTGCTGTCATTTCACGCCTCCACTCCCCCAAATCATTGGGCAAATCCGATTATTCCTTGAGACAACAGAATTGTGTCTCTCTTCTCCCTTTTCTCCCTAGTGACTTTTATGAAAATAATATTCAACTTTCATGAGCCTGCACTTCAGAAAAACAGTGTGACAAGAGCAATAAAACACATTCTCTTTGTGCAAAATAAAAAGTGGGGGGAGGAATGAGTTCTGAGACTGCCTTTGCCAGCCCCAGGTGTGGGCTTTCTTCCCTCAACCCCGCAGAGATTGGAATGTAACAGCTGTCAGAAAGCAGCCATGGCCTCTGCCAGAAATACCCTTGCTGCGCAGCTCTAATTGCCAAGAGATAAAAACCCATAACTCACACAGACACTTGTGGCTCTGATTCAGACACAACAGGCAGCAAGGAAAGAGCATGCGCTCTGCAGTCAGGCAGACCTGCCTTCTGACTCTTACCAGCTCCATGACCTTGGGCAAGCCGTTTCCCTCCCCTGAGCCTTAGTTTCCTCATCTGGAAGGACTGGCAGCTACGTGTACCAAGTGCCGACTGCAGGACTGGACTTAGGGCAGGTGCACAAACACTGGAGTTGTTATCATCATTAACAATCTCTGAAGCGTACAGTGGAGTAAAATGAACTTGGAGATATCTTGAGAACCATGGTGTTCAAGCTCTCTGGACAACAGCCACTTTGCACCCTTCCAAGGACCTCAATTGACTGTGAGAGTGTGACAAGAATCACATAAAATCCCTGGCTGCTTCTGTCTTATTTATTTGTTCAAACAGGTATTTACTGTGGGTTGACAGTGTGCCAGGATCATGCCAAGCACTGAGGATAATACAGCCCATGGGACTTATAATATAGAGGGGAAGACAAGCTTTCAAAGTAATCTCATGAGTAGATGTAAATGTGCATCTGTGATAAGCAAAAGGAGAGGTACATGGCTATCTGTAACCTGGCCACCAAAAACGAGGACACTGGCCCAGTCTGAGGAGACACTGTATGAAGAGGGCTTTATAAGACAAAGAAGAAAGCTGAAGAGAACCTTGTTCTCCACACTTTTGGTGGGCCCAACATAAAAAACTTAAAGGAACAAACTAGGAAGCACTTAGCTTCATCTTAAAGACTAAGATGTTTTTCTATTCTAACAATAAAACCCAGAAAACCTACTCTGTTCCCTTTTTGTTTTTGCTGCCAGGAAGCTCCAAGTCAAATGTGAAGCTCAGCAATAATACATGTATAGCCCTGGCTGATGTGGCTCAGCAGAGTGAGAACCAGCCTGCAAACCAGAGGGTTGCTGGTTCGGTTCCCAGTCAGAGCACATGCCTGGGTTGCAGGCCAGGTCCCCAGTTGGGGGTGTGCGAGAGGCCCACACATTGATGTTTCTCTCCCTCTCTTACTCCCTCCCTTCCCCTCTCTCTAGAAATAAATAAATAAAATCTTTATTAAAAAAACAATGCATGTATATTTATATTCTCCCCATTCACTGTGGTTTGTCTTCTTTCTCTTACTTATCTTTTCCCTAGTCCTGATTGCAAATTCCTATTGTCACTTTATCATTGCATCTAGTGTCCATGAATATTCGTTGGGAAGAAGCAGAATACAAATAAGAGACTTATTAATGCTCTTTCTAAGGCTAAGGGGCTGAGCTGGAAAGAATTAACAGAGTGCCCTTTGTGTCCCTGCCTGGTGAGTTACCCCAGAAGCAGAGAAAGACATGTGGCTTGGTCCAATTTTATACAAGCAGTGCATTCCATGTGATTTCTGTGATCTAGCTCGATTGTGCTTTTCCCCCAGAGCAACTTTATCACGTTATATTTCTATCTGAACAAGCAGCTCTGCTTCTGCTCATTTTTCTCTGAAACATTCACTGACCTATATTTATAGTGAACCTACATTCTGGATATTCTAGGAAAGGTGTTTCCACCTCTCCCCAAACCCCTTGTTCCCAATATTCTGCTTAATACAGGGAACTCATTAAATATATAACTGGCGTTTTCCTTTTGTACCTCTAAAAGGCATGACATATGAGGTCTGTCCAGAAAAATTCCCGCCATCGTTAATATAATGAAAACAGTTTGCATGACATCAATGTAACCTGGCAGCCGAGGAGAGTGGACAGGAATGCACATGTGTGAACAATGATGACTTCACTGTACTAGTCAGTGAGGGTGTAGACGCTGTTGAGTGAGCATGGGTACTGTTTGGCTCTCACATTCAAAATGACTGAGTGAGTAGAGCAATGAATCTGCATCAAATTTTGCATTAAGAGTGAACATTCCTCCACAAGATGATTCAGAAGGCCGCAGCTATGGGCAACTGGTGATTGGCAGTTTCATCATGACAATGAACCCACTCGTGCATCACATCTCCTGCAGAGTTTTTTGGAGAAACATCAAATCACCCAGGTGACTCAGCCTCTACTACAGCCCAGACTTGGATCCCTGCAACTTCTGGCTTTTCCCAAAACTAAAATCACCTTTGAAAGCGAAAAGACTTCAGACCATTGATGAGATTCAGGAAAATATGACAGGGCAGCTGATAGTGACTGGGAGAACTGAGTGAGGTCCCAAGGTGCCTACTTTGAAGGGGACTGAGGAGTCATTGTCCTGTGTACAATGTTTCTTGTATCTTGTATCTTCTTCAATAAATGTCTCTATTTTTCACATTGTGTGGCTGGATACTTTCTGGACAGACCTCATATACATACAATCCTTCATCAGACCATACAACACAACTTTGGGGTCAGAAAACAGTCACTCTCCTCTTATGATGAATTAATGTTCCCATGTTGAAGGTTAAAAACACAATAGAGATGAGAAGGAGATGTGGGAGAGGCCATTACCTTTTTTCAACTTGCAATTTATCTGCACCTCATTTTAAAAAAGGGATGTGTCCTGGCCGGGTGGCTCAGTTGGTTAGAGCATCATCCCATAGACCAAAGGTTGCAGGCTCAACAGTCGGGGGGCAAATGGTCGGGGGGCAAACGGGAGGCAACAGACTGATGATACTCTTTCATATTGATGTTTCTCTTCCTCTCCCTTCTTCTCTCTCTCAAATCAATAACCATACCTTCAGTGAGGATTTTTTTTAAAGGATGTTCTATGAGTAAAAAGTCCATGTCTTGTAGAAAACTCCATCCCCTTCCTAGGAAGAGGTAATCTTCAAATATGATTATTAGACATAATTCTAAGAACCACAAATTGTAGCTCTTCTTATTTGGTTCTGGCCCCCTTTATACAATAAAAACTTTTAAACTGTCTCCCCCAGGAAAAAAAGCACATAAACACAATACTGGACATTTTGGGGGGACTCAAGGACCTTCTGAAAGTCCATTTATGAACTTCTCAAGCAGACTCTCCCTAAGAATGGAGCAAATACCTGAGGATGCACAAGATGGCAGAGTGGCAAGAACACTTGAAAAACACTATAAATAATAGTTATTTATAATGTAGATAAAATCTACGAAGGTTAATTAAATGTGAAATTATTTTTAAAAATTCACTTTAGTGGTGGTTTTTTTTTTTTTAAGTAAGTCAATTTAAAGGAAAATACTATATGGCTATTGCAAAAGTGCAGAGGTGGAAGAAATGCCTAAAATTTAAGGAATACTGCCGAGGGGAGTCCCTGGCTGGTTTGGCTCAGTGGATTGAGCGTCGGCCTGCGAGCTAAGTGTCGCTGGTTCGATCTTCCAGTCAGGGCACATCAGAGAAAGAAAACTCTGACTCCAAAAAACCTCTGCTGCCTTGCGGCATACCTCTTCAGGGGAAAGGCTAAGGGAGTAAACCCCGACAGAAAATCCGGAGCCGGAGTCCCTAAGGCGGTTTGACGTTGTAGTCAACACCGGCAACTCCTGCGGCGCACCTGAAGCCAAGCTGTATTGACTCCGTCTTTCCCTTGGATCCTTCAGCTGCGAAGAGAGGGGGGGTCTGCTGCATGGGCAACAGCAGACCCTCCATATCACCCTGCCCAGGTTCTGTAGCTTCGCTTCACTGGAGAGGACACTCCAGCGACATCGCAAGATGTCGATTCAACACGGGAGGAGACAGATACCGTGTCACTCCCGAGTCGGACTGCACAGCCATTTCGGCGGTGCAGATAGACTCTTAAGAAGCTACACCATCGTCTCTCGAGACGGACGGCTGCCGACTGCCGAGGGGAGTCACAAAATCTATGTTAAAAACCCTGCAATACAGTCTAAAAGTCATTACATACTGGGATATGTCCAAACCCACAGAATATACCACACCAACAGTGAGCCCTACTGTACACTACGGGCTTTGGGTGATTGTGCGGTGTCAGGGTAGGTTCATCGACTGTAACCAATGCACCACTCTGGGGGTGGATGCTGATGATGGGGGAGGCTGTGTGTAGGTGGGGGCAGGGTTATGTAGGAAGTCTCTACCTTCTGCTCAGTTTTGATGTGAACCTAAAACTGCTCTAAAAAACGTGCATTTTTTAAAAAGTCATTCTCATAAAGCAGCTCATTCAAGCCACGGTTTTTTCCTTTTTTATTCCCTCATATTCCCCAGACCAGCTAGCTTGGCAACACAGGCCCACGTCACTCTTATCCCTCTGGGCCTGCCTTCTAGGAGCCAGAGGATTCCTGACTTGCTGCAAAGACTATCAAGGGGAAAATGCTGCCCTGGCATGTGTGGGGTAAGAGCTGGGGATTTCCCTGAGCTACTGGGCAGAGGTTAATCAACGAGGATGAGGTGACAAAGACCAGACACATCTCCCTGATACCCGGGATCTGATGAGACCCAGACATCTCAACAGGAAGCGAGCCAGAAACCCAGGAGATCCAACAATGGTGCCGGATTTGCCAGACCAAAGCCATGGCCACTGGGGGCTGAGCAAGAAGGGCAGGGTAGACAGCAGAACTGGAATTAAAACTGGGATCAGAGTCTGTGTCTCTTTAACTATATCAAAACATTCTGTTCCCTTAATTACAGGAGAAAGATCTGAGGCCCATAGAAGAGAGACGGTTTGCCACCGAAGTACTTAATGGCAGGGAACCTTGATCTTCAGCGGGGCTTTTAGTTTTGACTATTTCTACACCCCGGATGTCCACTCTGCCTTTGTACGCCTTCTTCTTATGTCTCATAGTTCCACCATGAGGCCGGCTTGAGTTTGAGCACTGCCTCTTTAGAGATGAAGAAACTGCTCTCCATTCCCAGGAATGCTGCCATGTAGGGAGACTCAGTGACCAGTGCCCACTCCCTCTTGGCCACTGTGTAGGAGCTAAATCTGCTTTTCTCAACCTGACCATGTGAGTGCCTGGCTGGGCCTCACACGCTGTAATCACAAAACTACATCAGGGAAGAGAGAGGGAAGGCAGAGGGCTAAGCAGAGGCCAAAAATGATAAGAGAGTGGAGCTCTCATTGCTGTTTCATAGTTTCATCCCCAGCCCACAGTTAAAAAATGAATTGCAGTGTCCACTGTAAACTGCTGTCTGGGCTTTGCAGCTTGGCAATAAAAATCCAATCTAAGCAAAGCAATTTCTCCACTTAGGCTTTTCTCTTGCTCCTCCTAGAAATGCTAAACAACTCTCTTTTAAAACAACAAATAAGCCAGCGATGCCCTTCAGAATGAAGTTCATGAAATTCCCACTTTAAAAAAAGCACCAGGATAACAAACAGCACTGCACACATCCTAGGCTGAGCTCAAAGATTCAGAATAACTGTTCTAGGTATAAAACCTACCCTTTGAATTTGCAAATGTAAAATGTACCCATTTTCAAATGTAAAACCTACCCTTTGAATTTGCAAACAGGTAAATGATATAAACATTTTGAACTGGCTCCCAAGATTGACTTAAAACCTAAAGCAGCACTATCTGATGAAATATAATGTGAGCCACGTATGCAATTTTAAACTTCCCAGGAGCCACACTAAAAAGTGTAAAAAGAAACCAGTGGAATTAATTTTACTAAGACACTTTAACTCAATATATCCAAAATATTATCCTTTTCACAGTGTAATCAATATAAAAGTTGCTATTTATATATTTTATATTCTTTTCTTATTTATGGATTGGGGGGGGCGATTTCTTGTTTCACTTATTTATGCATTCATTGGTTGCCTCTTGCATGTGACCTGACCATGAAACCAGCAACACTGGCATATGGGGACAATGCTCTAACCAACTGAGATACCCAGCCAGGGGCCTACATTCCTTTTTATGGTATTATTCTAAATCTGTTACATATTTCAAATTCACAGCACATCTCAATCCAGACTAACTGAATTTCAAGTCCTCAAAAGCCATATGTGCTAGTGACCACCTTTTAGGACAGTACAGACCTCAAGCTTTGAAGCCCCAGTCATACATGCCTGGCACAGTGCCTCCCTCCACCTTATACCAGGACATGTGCAGACAGACCAGACCTTGGAATCAGAGGCTGTCAGGCCAAAGCACAGGATCTTGCTCCTTGTTTTACAACATTATATCCTATCAGAATCCACCACAGGCTTAAGAGATACATATTGGAAGGTAGTAACTCTGTTGCATTATTATGGGAAGGAGTGGGAAGGAAGGGTTGTTATAGTGAAAAAATAGGAATGACAATCCATGACATCAACTGACCCCACACAGAAGTGCTCACACTCATCTCCTCCAATACACCTACTAACACTGGCACTCCCAACAGCCAAGTGACCAGGAAGTCACCCAGGTAGACAGAGGCAGCACCAGGAGAAATGAAGCCCAGGGATTGGCCACAGAGCCCTGAGTTCTGACCTGGGTTCCCTACATGAGCCGCAAAGCAGAATTGCCTGGAAGCACGCATTTAAACACAGACTCCCAGGCCTTGCTCAGATATACTGGAGCAGTTTGGGGAGGGGAGAGAGACCAGGGAGTCTGCATTTTTAAGACATTTCCCAGGTGATTCTGATGTTGCTTCTCTTTGGGAATGACCACACCACACCACCTCGCAAGTATTAAAATGCCTTTCCTTTACAAAAAACTCCAATGTGCAAAACCCCACACTTGACAACCAAGGTGTCACTCTCCATCTGAGAATTTCTTTCACTAAATCAAACTGTTGGAGTTATTCCTGTCACTGAGTCATGGTACAATAGACAGGTTTTTTTGTTTCTAAGATTTTATTTTTAGAGAGAGGGAGAAGGGAAGGAGAAAGAGAGGGAAAGAAACATCAGTGTATGGTTGCCTCTCATACGCCCCCAACTGAGGACCTGGCCCAAAACCTATGCATGTGCCCTGATAGGAAATTGAAACAGCGACCCTTTGGTTCTCAGGCTGGCGCTCAATCCTGAGGCACTCCAGCCAGGTCAGACAGGTTTCTAACTTGTTGAATTCACACTGAGGTAATTGCTGAAGATGTTTTCCTCTTCATTTTCAGTGGCTTTCATCCAAGAATCCTGGAGAAAATTCCATCTCTGACTTGGATAATAATTGCAATATCCAATATTTATTGAACAGTTACCATGTTCCACAAATATCCGTTATCTTCTCTAATCCTTTACAATCCTATGAGTTTGGTCCTATTATTATGCATTACCCAATTCACAGACGAGGAAGTTGAGGTCAGAGGAGTTAATGCTTTTCATCAAGCTTAATTTGAAGGTCTATATAAGGCAAAAGCACCATTATTCCTTCTAATACTAAAAATCATTGGGTTTCTCTCCAACACCGAGTGTGTTCTGACCTTACAAACACTGGGTGACCAGTAACAGATCCAGTCCATCTTCACACGGGTGCTCTTTCTCTGTTATTCATCAGTCCACCAAACCTGCCCGTCCTTGGCCTTCCCCAAGGGCCTGAGAGTTCCTTAAGGATTGCACTTATCTCTGTCATATGTACCTCTGTACCCAGGAAGCTCACAAAGCCCTGCAGTGCTTGGTAAGTGTTGGATGGATGGATAGGTACAAACCTAATCAGCGGGAAGGGAGATCTAGACCAATGGAGCTTATCAGCTTAGATAAATGGAAGCTCTATAAAATTTTCTAAGCAGGGACAGAATAAAAACCGTGGTCCGGGAGTACCTGTACTCTCAAGTGTGAGAGGCTGCAAAGTGACATGGGGGTGGGGGTATGGGTAGGTGGCCCTAGACAGCAGATCTGAAGGGAAGAAGGCACAGCCCCTGAATGCAGCAAAGGCCACATTAAAAGGCAGTTTCAAAAGAAACAAAGATCTGGACCTAGGAAAAGGCTAGACCATGAGCCTCATCAGGACCAAAGTCCTACAAAGTCTCCTACTTTTACTCTCTGGCTTTGAAGGACATCATGCTTTGCTCTCTCATTAAGTCACTGGTGCTTTTGGTTTTGTTTTTAACGGGAAAAAAAATTCTCTTCCTCACAATACCAGTCCGTTCATGACCCAGCCACACACAGGAACCAGCCAGATTCCCTCCACTGGGGTGTCTTCAGCATCGTTTAAGGGAAGCCGGGGAGGCTGGCTCCACTCCTGGGCAAAGCTCCTGACGTTCCCGAGTCTTCCTCGAGGGGGCAGCAGAAACCACCTGTGACACCACCCACAATTTCCCCAGTCCGGGCACCTCTACGGCTGGCGGGCTGGCCGTTGGGTCTCCGCCCCCCCCCCCTCCTGGACCCCCCTCCTGCTGGAGACTGAAACGTGGGCTAAGTGGGCCGGGGGAGCTGGCACCCTGTGTCCTGTCAGCCTGAGGCTGAGGTCTCTTGGTTTTTTCCCAGGGCCTTCCCCCAGTCTGGTCACTGGGTAACCAGCGCTAAAGAGGTCTGGATGCCCCCAGCTGCCAGAGCCCCCAACCCCAGACCCACCCCCACTTAAAGTGGGGCACCCTCCTTCCTCACTTCACATCACAAGCTAGGACGACATCAGCCTTCAAATGAGGGTGAGGGGGAGCTTTGAAACTGGATACTGACTCTTGTTAGGGTTTGGGAATCACTGAAATTTTTGTTTGTTCGTGTTGACTTTTTTGATGTGTTCAAAGAATTTCACTGTGTTCAAAGTATCTCCCAAGAGGCTCACAGAATGATGCCACAAATCTGCCCATAAAGCCCGACTTCCGTGCCTAATTAGAATAGCAAATCAGGGTATTTGAAGGCAAATCAGGTGTTGAAGTGAAATTTCTGTAGAAAACAGCAAAGGGTACTCATTACTGACAGGCCCCAACTTGCTGTGGGTCTTAATGAGCATTCTGGGACTGGGCTGTGGCAACACACACACACACACACACACACTCTCAACTTCAGGGAACATTCACACACAAACACACACACACACAACTGGGGGGAATGTTCCCTCAGCCTCTGCTCTGCTCTGTAAAGTATTTTCCTCTCAAGTGATCAAAGTAGAGGAAGGAGTCATTCTCAAGTTTAGAAACCCCCACCCCAGCTGAGGAATTCAGAGGCCTCTAATGCCCGAGTGAGAGGACAGAGTGATTGGGTTCTGTGGGCTGACGGTGCCAAAGCACAGCCACCGCATCATCAGCACAGCCCCCCGCCAGGAAGCTTGTAAAGAATGCAGATGCCTGGGCCTCCACCCAGTACCTGGGGGGCTGTAGCATCTGTCAACTTCTGTGGTGACCCTTGAATAGGCTACTCTTTTCTCAACGAGTTGGGTGTAAAACCACATCCAAATGTATCAGAATGTCCTGCAGTGCCTCACCCTCCATTTCCCTCACACCAGGAAAGTGACAACAGTCATAGCAATGAATCAGGAAGGAGGACAGGTAAGACAGCATCTGCACAAATACATCTATTCACATACCTATACACACATCATGCACATACATACATACATGACTGGGTGAGCTGTGAGGCAGGATGAAGGAGGTACACACACATACACACACCAGCCTCTCCAGCAAGTTCACAGAAGCTGGAGATTAGGGGGGCGGGGGAAGCACAGGAACTTAAAATGAAACGACCCTTTCTGACATCAGACATGGATGGAAGTGTTTCAGGACTTGACCATGAGCTCCAGGATTCCCCCAGCCCTCGCCACAAAGCCCTTTCCCAACTCCCTGGCTCCCCAGGGGCACCCAAAACAGAGAGAAAATGGCAGACCCAGCAAGTGACAGGCCCACACAGATGCCCACCCTTCAGCCTTCTCAGCATCATCTGTGGGGCAGGAAGCAAGTATTCAAGCCCTTGTCACCTGAGACTTTCTTCTGCTTCTCCTCATGTATTTCCATCCAACCAACCCAGAGCCCTTGCCATTCCTTCACTGGATTTCTCACCTCCATGCCTTGCTCCCATTGGCTCCTCCTCCCAGAAAGCCCCCCAGTTCCCCCTCTCTTTACCATCTCTACTTAGCAAGCCTATCTGTCCATCCATTCAGGGTAAACCCCTTCCTCTGTGCTCTCTTCCCATTCACCACTGCACAAGAGCCATCCTTCCCCAAAACACCGCATCTTCCCTGGAGGAGGAAAGGGATGGACAGGGATCCTGCTCACCTCCCAGGCCTCATCTAGAAGACGCCTGATGCTCAGCAGCTGAAATGCATTTATAAAGTTGGCTCCTTGCCCCATAATCACACTGGGAATTTTCATTTTCAGTGTGAATAAAATCACCTAGGTGGGGGGAGGGGATTGCTAAAAAGCAGACTAGAGATTCTGGTTCAGTAAATCTGCATAGGGCCTTGACACCTCCTTTGATAACAGGCACCCCATCATATACATATCAATCTGATGCGGACAGTCTGTGGAAAACACTTTGAGACACATCACGAAGCAGATAATTTACAACAAATCCCAAAATCCCAAATCATTCATTTATTCCAATGTCTGAATGCCCACTAGGCACTGGGGAAATAAAGAAGAGAATTAAGAACCAGATCTTGCCCTCAGAGTCTGGCACAGTAGTTAAAAGGCATGAACAGAAGGTGTTCCACGCAGAGCAGCCCTGCGCGCATTGCCCTGGAGGTGCGAGAGGCTCAGGTGAGGAAATGCTGAGATGGTGTGTGGCTAAGGAGAGGCGCGAGAGGCTAAAACTACCTGTGGGGCCACAAAGGCAGGTTCCCCTTAAAGAATCTACAGCCCAAGGTTGGGGTCCACTGCCCTGAGCAAATGGTGAGGACCAGGGCTTTTCCAAATGGTAATAAACTAAGACCCTTGATCACATGTTTGAAATATAAGATTTAATTTTATGTGTGACATAGTTTTGTACTGAAATAGACAGAACTTACACTGAAAAAGTTTACATTAAACTCTTTACTGATTAACTTTTTTTGGCATGTCAATACAGTCTAATATTTTATTAAGCTTTTTAAAAACACTCTCTGGATTCATGATTCTGTCTCTGTTCTTGTTTGCTTAGTTGGTTTTTTAGATTCAATTGTTGATAGATTTATATTTTTTGCCATTTTATGGTTCATAGTTTCTATCTCCTTTTTCTTAAATAAGTCCCTTTAACTTTTCATATAATAATGGTTTGGTGATGATGCACTCCTCTAGTTTTTTTCTTGTCTGGGAAGCTCTTCATCTGCCCTTCGATTCGAAATGATAGCTTTGCTGGATAAAGGAATCTTGGCTGTAGGTCCTTGCTTTTCATCACTTTGAATACTTCTTGCCTGCAAAGTTTCTTTTGAGAAATCAGCTGACAGTCTTATGGGAATGCCCCTGTATGTAACTAACTTCTTTCCTCTTCCAGCTTTTAAGACTCTCTCTTTATCTTTAACCTTTGGCATTTTAATTATAATGGACCTTGGAGTAGGCCTCTTTGCATCTGTCTTGTCTGGGACTCTATGCTTCCTGGACTTGCACGTCTATTTCCTTTGCCAAATTAGGGATGTTTTCTTTCATTATTTTTTAAAATAGATTTCCAATTTCTTGCTCCTTCTTTTCTCCTTCTGGCACCCCTATAATGCAAATCTGATTAACTTTTAATGTTTGAATAAATAGTAATGCATTTAAGGGCACAACTTAAGCTATCTACTAAAGGTAAATTTACCTGGTTGATTGGACAATGTATTTCTACTTCAAGTTTGTTTTATTTTACTTTTGTTAGTCAAATAAATGAAAAGTCTATTATTTACTCTGCAGGAAAATACAAAGCGGATTTTGAGGGTACTTATGTTTCTCTTTCCCTTCCCCCTCGAGAAACAGGTAAGATGGGAATGTGGCAAATTGTACCTGGTTTATAAGAGAATAATTTGGCCTTTATCATGATTAGAAAGTTGACTCACCAAACAGAAACTTACATAAAATTCAGAAGCTGAGCCCTCAGATCCACAGGGAGCTAAACTGAATAAGAGTCAGAAAGAACTTCAGGGCTTCACTAGGTAAGAAACAAACTTAAGATGAAGACAAGGGAACTCAAATTAAGAGGGTTTTATACGGTTTCTGGCCCTATATATTTTCTTAAACAATAACCAAAAAAATCATTAAATAAAATAAAAACATCACCATAAGTGTTCTTTTATCCAGCACTATTGGAACACAGAATAAAAACTAATAATACAGAATGCTGTAGTTATTTGAAAGGTAAATTTATTTATCATCCAAATAAATTTCTTAAGATGGAAACTAAATAAATACAGCTAACGAGAGAGTTAAATATTAACTACACACCTTACAGTTGTCTCCCTTTTTATTTTCGTATACAGTGATCCCTTACTTATCACAGGTAGGTTCTAGACCCCCCCCCCCCCCCGCAATAGGTGAAAATCTGCAAAGTAGGAACCTTACATTTATTTTACTATTTATACATATTTTAAGGCTTTATAAACCCTTCCTACACATTAATAAACCATTCCAAGTTCCTTATTAACCTTTCCCACTCCCTTATTAACCTTTTCCACACTTTATAAACACTACTTATGCTCTTAAACATATTCTACACTCTTAAACCTTTGTAATTTTAACAACATATGTATACAGTACCACAAAATCCCGCAATATAGCAAAAAATCTGTGATAAGTAATTAAATATAATACTTTTTAAAAATCCTGCGATACAGTGAGGCTGCGATAAGTGAACTGCAATATAGAGAGGGACTACTGTACAGTGTTTCATTTGAAAGTCAGGTTTTACAAATGTCAGTGATTTTTACTTCCCCAACTTATCAGATGGATTTTTTAAATTTACTCACATATTTCCTGAACAACTGTTACATACAAAGCACTATGCTAGGCACCCTAGAGAATATAAAGAAGAAAATCCTGACTCCTAACAAACCATGGGGCCTAGACTGTGGTAGGCTAAGGAAAAGGTTTGCTAAATGAATGAATGAAAAAAATGAAATGAAATGAAAGGTTTTTCCCAGTATACTCTTCCACTTCCCATCCATATGGCAACTTCCTTTAAGACCCTCTTCAAATATTGCTTCCTATTGAGCCCATCCCATGGAATGGATTGCACCCCCCCCGTGCATGTTCCTGTGGCATCCTATACAAATCACTCCATTACAATTGTTTATGTATTTGCTGTCCCCACTGGATTGGGGCATCTTGAGGGGGCATGATTTACTCGGCTTTGTTTCCCCTAGCATCTAGTATAGTGTCTGGCACACAGAAGATCAGCTAGTGTCTAAATTGATCAAATAAGTCAGTTGCTTACAGATTAATAGAGGAAATAATGTATACACTTAAGCTCAGGATCAATGAAGTTTAAAGAAAATTATTGATCTAGATAGAGTCTGTAATGTCCATAAGGTATGTATGGTCAAGACTACCTATAAAAAGCTCTAGAATGAAGGGGAAGAATGGGATTTTCAGGACTGATCCCAGTTATCATAATGAAGGCAGGCTTAGTGAGTTCACAGAAGGGATCTAAAATGACTGGGACATGGTTAGAGATACACTCATGTAGAAAAGGGGCAATTTTAAAGACCATACACAGCCACTTAGAAAGCAAGGTGAGGAGGATCATACCCAGTGATCTAGTTTGTAAGAAATATGTTTGTGTTTTTTTTTGTTTGTTTGTTTTTTTGTTTTTTTTTTTTTTTTTGGATACTTTCCATAGGGACCAAGCAAAGAGGCATATTCTATTGTCATGATGGAGCAGCTCGGAGGAATCTACATGCGTGTACATGTGTGTGCCCACACATGTGCCTGTTGAACACTCACTCTGTCCCAGACACTGAGCTAGGTTTGGAGGGAAAAGTTATCTATGAAGGCCAGCAAGTGTAGTTCAAAAGTGGGGCACTAATCCTCAGGACAAGTCAACACCCACCTCGAGTACAGACAACCTGATTCCTAGAGGGAGAAGCCCCTCTCCCAAAGCCACACAGCCAAGATTAGGTCTCACTCCAGTGTTCCTCCCATCAGCTGGTTCTGTGGCAATCTCACCCCACCCACACACAGACAGAATCAGCTGATGACCCTTCAATGATCCTATGTCCAAGGCCACAGTAAGAGTCAAAGGTAGCTCATATTTTAATAACCCATAATCCACGTCTGTGACAGGGATATCCTGCCAGGCTTGGATTTTGCGCGGCTCCTCCCCAGAAAGCCTACTCCTGGTTGTGGCCTAATCCACAATCTATCCACACAGAGCATTTCACAGCCAGTTGTACTCTGGCACTTCCTGCACCTGCATGAGAGATAGGAAGCAGCGAATCACTTGGCCTGAGGCCTCCAGCAGTTACAAGTCCTGCAGTAGCAGCCAGCCTTTTCCATTCAATCAAAAGCAGTTTAACCAGTTTCTATAAAAGTTATGCTACCCTGGAGAACAGAAAGATTCAGCAGAAATAGCCCAGATGCTCCCAACCGAAGTGGCAGTTTTAAGGGCTTTCTTAAATGCTAACTTCCAATAAAGCGAGGTATTATCACCTGTATGGTTTAATGATGTATTAGTCACCCTAGCTAAGGAACTCCTGTCATGGGGGCAGATAAGACGGTCAAAAAAGCAACAAGGAGGCCAAAGGTTACAGGCAAGAGTGTTTCATTCAAGGAGATTTTACAAAGTGTTTACTTCAATACTACTTTCAACCTAAATTACTGGGGATATTCAAAAATATATGTCCTTTATATCGATGGCCAATAGACATATGAAAAGATGCTCAGCATCACTAATTGTCAGAGAAATGCAAATTAAAACCACAATGAGATACCATCTCACACCTGTCAGAATGGCCATCATCAATAAATCAATAAGAACAAACAACTGTGGCTGAGGATGTGGAGAAAATGGAATCTTTGTGCATGGTTGGTGAGAATGCAGACTAGTGCAGGCACTGTGGGAAGCAGTATAAAGTTTCCTCAAAAAATTTAAAACAGAACTGCCTTATGACCCAGGAATTCCACTCCTGACAATATATGAAGAAACCTTAGACACTAATTCAGAAGAACATATGCACCCCTATGTTCATTGCAGTGTTATTGGTAATAGCCAAGATTTGGAAGCAGCCCAAGTACCCATCAGAAGATGAGTGGATAAAAACATCTGTGGTACATTTACACAGTGGAATACTACTCAGCCATAAAAAAGAAAAGAAAATCTTACCTTCTGCGACAACATGAGTGGACCTGGGGAGTATTATGCTAAGTGAAATAAGCTAGTCAGAGAAAGACAAATACCATATGATCTCACTTATATGTGTAATCTAATGAAGAAAACAACCTAGCAAACAAAATAGAAACAGACTCATCAATACAGAGAACAGACTGACAGTTGTCAGAGGGGAGGGACTTTGGTGGGCTGGGCAAAAAAGGTGAAGGACTTCAGCAAAAACAAAACAGAACAAACAAACAAAAACCCAAACTCATAGACACAGACAAAAGAATGATGATTAGCAGAGGGAAAGGGGGTTGGGGAGGGAGAAGAGGGTAAAGGGGGATAAATGGTGATGGAATGAGACTGACTTGGGTTGGTGAACACACAATACAATATACAGATAATGTATTATAGAATTGTACACTTGAACCCTATATGATTTTATTAACCAATGTCACCCACCCCAATAAATTCCATCAAAAAAAAAAAAAAAAAAAAAGAGAGAGAGAGAATATATGTCCTTGCTAACCTGAAATATAAAAAAAAAATTAGGCACAAAGATGTTCAAGACATTATTACTTTTAAGGGACTAAAAAACTGGAAACAACCTCAGTATTCAGAAATAGGGATTGTTTAGATAAATTATGGTATATCCATATGACAGAACCCCAGCTCCTTAATGGTGAGACCCTATGCTGAAGTCCAGACACAGCCCGTTCAAATAGATCATGAAAGCATATCACGCAGCCTTTTAAAACGCCTCACTTATGATTTCATTTGCATGTATTATCCAGAACAGATCAATCTCTAGGGACAGAGTGCAGACTGGTTGGTTGCCAGAGGCTGGGGGAACTGGGAGAAACTGCTTAATGGGTAAGGAGTTAAACTTTGAGGAAAATGTTTTGCAACTAGACAGAGGTGCTGATTGCATAAGACTGTGAATGTACTAAATGCCACTGAATTGCTCACTTTAAAATGGCTAATTTTAGCCCTGGCTGGTATGGCTCAATGGATTGAGCACTGGCCTGTGAACCAAAGGGTCGCAGGTTCAATTCCCATCAGGGCACATGCCCAGGTTGCAGGCCAGGTCCCCAACTAGGGATGTGCAAGAGGGAACCAATTGATTGACTGATTGATCGATGTTTCTCCCTCACATCAATATTTCTCTCCTCCCTCCCTTCCGCTCTCTCTGAAAATAAATAAATAAAATCTTTAAAATGGTTAACTTTATAGTACATAAGTTTCACATTAATAAATTATTTTTAAATCATGTCTCAAAGGAAAACTTCAAGCCATGATTCACATTTATGGGATTTTTTTTAATTAAAATATTTTATGTATTTATTTTTAGAGAGCAGGGAAGGGAGAGAGAAAGAGGGAGAGAAACATCAATGTGTGGTTGCCTCTCATGCGCCCCCAACTGGGGTCCTGGCCTGCAACCCAGGCATGTGCCCTGACTGGGAATTGAACTGGCAGCCCTTTGGTTCACAGGCCGGCGCTCAATCCACTGAGCCACACCAACCAGGGCTATGGCATATTTTTAAGTAAAAAGAAGAAAGAATGGATGCCTGTAACTGCATGCTCCCAATTTGTGGTGAGAGAGAAGGCTACATGCTTGAGGACAGAAAGACTGACAGTGTATATGGACCAACAGCCACAAAGAATCATCTTCTCTAAACGGAGGAACAATTAATGTAATTTTTACTTTTCCTCTCTGTGCTTCCCTCTATATTTTCCAAATTTTTGCAATCAAATATGCATTATTTCCGTAATACAAAAAAGAGCTATTCAGCAAGCACCAATTACAAAGACTTATAGAGAGAGTATGCAAAACCTCAATAATATTTTTTTAAATGCTCCCAAAAAACTAGAAGGAAATATGCTCAGATCTCAAGTATCCTTATCTTGAGGTAGTAGGATTATGAGTGGTTATTTTCTTCTTTGCTAATTCCTTAATTACATAGCTGATGCAACTACGGAAAAAAATATGGAGAAGACAACGAAGCATGAAGGTTCTCACCCAGAAGCCCAAACAGTGCCCACTGCAAGAATGAAAGTATTCAGGTTGGGGGTGGACCCAAGCCAGGAAGCTCCCCATCTTTATACTTGGTGACCAGCCAACAGCCGCCGTGCCCTATCCTAGTTCCTCCTGTCTCCCTGTCACCACTGTCTGGTTTATTTCCAGTTTCTCTCCATACAGTGGGAACTGATGAAATTATTAATAAACATGACAACTGGAAAGACCATTCTAAGACCATCTTGTTTGTGCCAGATTACCTCAGGAAACTGAGAAAACACATTTGTAAATGTTTAATAAATCCACAGAGCCAAGAAACGTGCCTGCATGCTTGGGTTATCTTTTTCCAGGCTCAGCACCCTACAAGGGTGATGCCAGGCCAGTAGTTAAATCAAGTTTGAAAAACTGGACCCAGTGGGGCCATAAGTAATAACATCAGGGCTGAATACCCAGGGTGGTAACAAAACAAAGTAATGAACCTGAATTGGCTCAGTGAAACCACAGTAGTATTGAGGCTACCTTGATTAGAAAGGCTGCTGCAACAAAAGGCCCACTCAGTTGAAATCTAATCTGTGTTAATTAACGCCCCCGAGAATGAAAACACTTCTTTATCGGTGTGGCTCCTGGCTCCAGCTCTCCCATAAACATGGCTCCTGGGTGGAGGGGACTGGGGGCTACAGAGGCCTGCACCCCCTATACCTGGCTCACCCAGGCCAAACCCAGGGGAAGGAGCCCAGGTGACAACGTGGATTTTCAGCGCTGAAACCTACTCTCCCCAAGGGGACCCACTGATAACCCGAGGATGAGTAATGGCCCTGAGTCCTATGTGCTCCTTGATCCTGCCCTCCACTCTCCCACCCCCACCCAGCCTGTGCACAGACGCCCCTCACACTGTCCCATGGCTCCACCAAACATACCCTTAACTGTGAACTGACTGACTCCTTTGTCCACCTTGGGCCAAGCCCCCTTTCAGTCCCCATGGTCCCTTCACTCCTGGACCCTTTTGTCCCAAATGCACAGCCCTCACAGCCCTGGGGCAGCCGGCCAGCCCCCTGGTACCCCGAGCAGGAGGCAGGCACTCAGGGCCTGGGCCTGGCCAGGAAATAGGAGTGAGATGAGAAGTCACTGAAGACCTAGACACCAAACTGCCCCCTGGATTTACTCAAATGTTTCCCGAAGCCTGAGTGCCAGGCACCATGAGAGGGAGAATCAGGTCTGTCCCCGGTGAGGGGATAGAAGGACAGGAGATGAGGGCAGGGGGACAGGTGGACATGCACATCAGCCGGGCAAAAACAAGCGCTGCTGGGGCCCATACAAGAGGGAAGGAGCATCCCTGGAGACTCCAGGAAGGCTCCTCGGCCAGTGACTAACCCATAAAGTGTCTAGTGCAGTAGGTGCTAACTTGGGGTCCAGCGGAGAAAGGGAACCCTCAGCCTGAGGTGATACTCCACCCCAGGCCCCTGCTCAGGCACAGGAGAGGTGTTTAAATAATAAATAACAACAACAATGGCTGTGTAACAGCTACACCCCACAGCCCAGGCCTCCCAATGCCTCAGGCAGGAACCCCGCCAAGAGGGATTTCACCCCCAGCCTATAGATGGGGGCACTGAGGCCCACAGGGGCTGACCCAAGGTGGGGAGGATGCTCTCCCTGCACGTACCCACCAACATCTTGAGCCCAAACTGGTCCTCAGACTCTGGCTTCCTCTGATCACCTCAGTGCCCCCAACCCCCACATCTCCGGTCTGTCCTCATGAACAGACCCAAGTCAGTAGCCTTGCTATACCCTCCAGGAAGCTCACTAATGGTTGTGCCTCTTGGGGGTGGGGGGGTGTCTGGCTGAAGAGCTCAATTCTATGAAGCATATTCCTCCTCGTTTTCTGGCTACAGCTTCTTCCAAGCCCCAAACACCAAGCCCTCGAGTTTTAGAAAAATCAGGTCATTCAGCAGTTTCCTCAGCGAGGTTCCAAGCCACCCCTGCCCCAAGATGACCTCTCTGCCACTCACTAGGATGACCGAAGCTCCTGGAAGGAGTGGCAGAATCTCGGCTGCTCAGCCAGGAAGGGCTGCGATAATAAGTCCCCCGGCTCCTGGAGGCGATCCCGATGCCAGGCTCCACACAGCTCATCGGAGGACGAGTCTCAGAGGGGGAAGAGCACCTGCTTCTCACACCAGCCCTGGCCCCTCTAAGGCACTGACCCTCCCTTGGCTTCCCTCAGCCAAGAGCTGCAGAGAGTTTACAGTTACGGGCTACAGGCAACCGGAGAAGTGCCCCAGAAAAGAGGCCCTCAGCCCGGCACCCGCCCCTGGCCACGCCCGAAAGGGGCATCCTAGCTGTCACTGTCCTCAGGGCAGGACCGCAGGACACCTGGGGGAGGAAGCAAGGACCCTCCTCACCCATCTCTGCCCCCAGCATCTTTCCTGGAAAGATGTTGTTTCAACCTTGGCCCTCACACTTGCCGCCGCATCATCAAAGCTGGGAGATAGGATTTTGGCAGAGCCAGGTGTAAAGAAGGTCAAGGCTGCCCCACCGCATCCTCCTAGAGGAAGGTGGGAAGGCCATGGATTTTTGAGTCAGATGGTCCTGAGATCAAACCGAGGTTCTGCCTTTAACTAGCTATTTACCTTGGGCAAGTTGTTCACCTCTCCAAGCGAGCCTGTTTTCTCACCTGTAAATTGGGAGCACGAATGTCTAACTCCTTGGCTGTTGTGAGATCATAGAGGGAAGCACCTACTGAAGGGTCTGCACACAGTAGGGGCCTGAAAAACATGTCCGTGGTGGGCCTGACCAAAAGGCACCAGAGAGAAGACAGGAGCCTGTGTGCCAGTCGGGCTGATACCAACCCTGCCCAGAAGGGAAATGAGTGGGGGGACATTGGGGCAACTTTTATTCTCTTCTTTTTCCCAAAACAGGAGGCAGCAGAAGGAGAAGCAGGGCCCCAAGTCCCGACACTGTGCCTCAGGTGAGGAGACAGCCTTGTGGCTTTGGCAGAAATGACTGACTTCTGTGATAGCCAGGTGCACAGGCCCTAAAAGATGGACTTCCTGGGTTCAAATCCCCTCTTCTACCTCTCGCTGGCTGTGTGGCCCAGGGCAAGGTACTTAAGTTTTCTCACTCTAAATGGGCAGGATCACAATACCAGCCTGGCACTGCTGCTGTGAGGCCAGCTGCATAAAAAGCCTTGGAGACAGGCCCAGTATCTTTCACTGCATTATAGTCTCCAGGCAACACTCACTTCCTCAAACAACCGTTAAGTCCCTGCAAATTCAAGTTCCGCCCATGGGCGTGGGCACCTGGAAGGGGCCCTTGGGCAGCCTCCCTTGAACCTGTATTTCTGAGAATCTCTCGTGCACCCCGGTCTGCCTGGTGCCCAGGAGCAACAAGAAAAATCACAAGTGCTAGAGATGCAGGGCTTGGCCACTACAGCCTTGGGAACTCGGTGGCACGAAGGGGGTTTCTGAGTTAAAGAAACCTTCCCCGGGAACATCCCTGGGCTGGCAGGCATTTTGGGAAAGGGGGCAATGAGGAGCAGGGGCAGCCACTCTGACCCCTCTTCACTTCAGCAGCCCCATCTGTAGAACAGGTGCTCTCCGCCCCGCACCCCAGGGAGCATGCATCATGCAAGACAAGCCCTTGTACACAGCCCTCAGGGGTAGGTGACAACACCCCTGTGCAGCTCCAGTACTGGAACAGGCGGTGGCGAAACGGAAAAGCAGAGAATCCAACACCTAACCAAGCAGCCATATTTGGTATTTTCCAGATTTCATCATCTTTTATTTTTAGAAGTAGGTGTTCCAATTTGGTTGAGGTATCTTCAGGTGCTGTGCACCTTGCTTAATTTAGGACATCTTTTTTCTTTTTTTGGTGGTGTGGTAGGAGTTAAATACAACTTCTCTCATCCACCTCTGGATTCTAAGCCCTAAAAATAATTCCAAAGAAACCTGTCTGCCCTACTTCATGATTCCAACTCTCAGGGGAAAACCATTACCTGCTTCCAAAAATCAGAGAGTTTGACAATGGAGCACCCAGAGAGGTGTGTCCTCGATCACAGGGTGCTGGGACTGCAGCACCAGAGCTGCCATCAGCTGACTGGGGAGAGGGGACAAGAAGAGGGACAAATGGCCCTACTTCATGGCCTAAATCTTGAAGACCATTCCCCTGGGGAGGCCTGGAGAGCTATTTGTACAGCCAGTCAGAATGGCCAGGGTGTGGCCACAGGTGTCCCATTCTAACAGCCCTAATGCCTGGCACAGGTACCCACAGGGATAGGAACAGTCTGGCATCTGATGGGCAACTGCACCACATTCAGACAAAAGAATTAACCTGCCTCCGCCCCAGCCCCCAGCCGCCTCCTCCCCTGGCTTCCTCCTTCTTTCTAAAAAAAAGAAAAAAAAAGGTTTTGTTTTTTTTTCCTCGTTTCATTGTATTCACAATGTTTTACAACCATCGCCACTATCTCTTCCTAAAACTTTTTCATTCCCCTAAACAGAAACACTATAACCATTAGTTAGCAATGACTCCTCATTTTCCCCACCTCCCAGATCCTGGTAACTTCTAATCTTTCTTTGACTATTCTAGGTACCTAACATAAAAAAAGTCATACAATATTTGTCCTTTCTTGTCTGGCTTATTTCACTTAGCATAAGGTCTTTGAGGTTCATCTATGTTGTAGTATATGTCAGAGTTTCATTCTATTTCATGGACAAACAATATGCCATTGTATGTATAGACCATATTTTGTTTTTCCATTCATCTGTTGATGGACACCCGAGTTAGTTCTACCCTTGAATAATGCTGCAATGAACATTGGTAGACAAGGATCTGTTCAAGTCCCTGTTTTCAATTCCTTTGGCTATACACTTAGGTGTAGGATCATACGGTAATTCTGTTTAGATTTTTTAAAAATACTTTATTTTTAGAAAGAAGGGAAGGGAAGGAAAAGGGAAGAGAAACATTGATGTGCGAGAGAAGCAATCTATTGCCCCTCACGTGCCCCCGACTGGGGACCTGGCCTGCAACCCCGGCACGTGCGCTGACAGGGAATCGAACCAGCGACCTTTTGGGTCGTGTAGCCGGCACTCAATCCACTGAACCACGCCAGCCGGGGCTGTTTAGATTTTTAAGGAACCATAAAACTGTTTTCCACAGTGGCTGTGCCACTTTATATTCCCACCAGCAATGCACTAGAATCCAGTTTCTCCACATTCTCACCAACCCTTGGCCTACACCCAAGCCCCAGGAAATGGCCTTACCCTGTGCACTAGGAATGTCCGCAAGCTGCTGGGACTGACGCCGGGGCTCAGGAACAACAGCAAAGGACTGCAGCCAGTGCAGCAGCTAGCAAAGTTCCCCCTGGTTCCAGTCAATCTGGTAAAACTCTTAAGCAAAAAACATATGAGGGCTGAAGGACAGAGCCTGCCTGCTTCTAAAAATCAGAGCACCTAAAAATGGAGAGTCTGGCCAGATGTGCCTCTGCCAGAAGATGCTGGGCTGTAGTAAAAGAACATTCTAGTAACAGGAGCACACTCAGCTGTGAGGTGTTCAAGATGACCACTGCAGCTCAGGAGAGACTCAACACATGACTCGACCAGGCTAGGGACAGGGAAGAGAACATCTATTCACATTTATATTTATATCATCCTTTTAAATGTGTGTGTATGTGTATCTTACAGGTACATCAGCAGAGCAGCTTATGTATATAATTTATAAACAAGAATACATATATTGGGGTGCATGCTAGTTTATTAATAGGATATATGTAATCAGAAAAGTTTGAAGACCAAACTCTTCCGTACTATTGTTTTCCCCTCCTGACTTTTATATATTGTACCAACAGCAACAAAGATGATTACAGGGAGAAATAAACTCACAGAACCCACCACTCCTCACAGCCAACTCACTTTCTGGGTGCTCCTCCTCCTGGGGGAAGGGAGAGACAGATGTCTCTAGACGGTGGAGCAGGGAGAGGGGAGAATAGGCAGCATTTTCCCCCGAGGCACCCACTCTGCTTCAGGTCAAAGCCTAGAAGTTAAGAACTCAGCTTTTCAATCAAGAGATACCTGTGGGTGAGCAGTGACACCACCATTAACTTCTGTGGCAAATGAGCCCATCTCCCCTGACCTTGATTTTCTCACCGGTAAGATGGCAACGTTATAACTAACACTAGCACCTGCTGCATGGAGTGGCTGTGGGAGTGAGTGAGGCGTCGACAGGAAGTGCTAGTGCGACGCCAGCCTGGCAGGGACGTCAAATGAAACAGGGAGGAGTGAGGACACACAAGAGGCCAGAGAAGGACTCCGATGGAGCTGGGAGAGTGAGCACAGACGTGGGGGAAGGACCAGAGGTGCTGTGTGTGTGTGTACCGCGCACGCAGCTGTACATAACTGCCCCGTATGTTCCACAACCGTCCCCTGGTCCACTGACCGACCGTTAGTGTTGGCCCCCAGGGCCCACTCTGGGAGCTGATTTCTGGGTTTCACAGCCCACCAGAGCACCAGAGAGCTCCAGCAAGGCACAGGAGTCACCAGCCAGGGTGTGAACGTGAAATTGGGAGCTTGAGCTGGAGAGGGCCTGACTGGGAACCAGGGCCTCTGACAAAAGGCACCCATCTCCTGCGGTAACACACACCACTTGGAATCCAAGAGGAGCCTTTGTTTCAGTTTCCCTAAATTTTCCATTCAAAGATTTTTTTTTTTTAACCTCTCCTCTTTTCCAAAGCAAACTCTGCCCAAGGACTTTGTCATCTCAGATACTGAAGCAGAAACTCCACACCCTGCTTTAATCCTCAGTCACAGCACCCGAGAGGCTATGAGGATTTTATTGCTCTTGCCTGCCTGGATCATCGGCCTGCCTGGAGTATCGGCTGCATCAGGATCCCTGGCTCCCTCTTCTGCCTCGGCCCGTCACGGGACCATCCCACCCTGGGAAGAGCGGCCTCAGCAAGGCGGCTTCCCAGAGTGGTTCACCTACAGATCGGCTGTTCAATAAATTACTTTTGGGGGACACGGAGCCCAGAGCAGGGCCTCCTGGAAAGGCCTGATAACAGGGCCATTGCCGCCCTCCTAGTCAGCACAAAATCGCTTATTCCAACAGAAACACCAAAATCATTTCAGGACACGCGTGCTCTCAATGTCCTATTTTTAAAATTCTCTACCTTGTTTTTTAAGCTGGTTGTTAAACTTCAGCTCAGCAATTCACTGGGTACATTATTAACTGGTGTACACTTCTGTGGCTTTGCTAGTTAAAGTTTAGAAAAGAACATTCCCATTAAAATACAGTTTCTCCAGCAACCCCCAGAACAGCCCAGAGAGCATTTCATCAGGGTAAACTTCGACTAGCACTCCCCACTCCCTTCCAGTCCCTGCGCAAAGGGTCTTCCTAAACTGGCTTCCATTCTCCTCTAGCAGAGATTAAGTGAAAATCTGGACAATTCAAATTGACCTTGGCCTGTACAGGAGGTCTGGGCAATGCTGATCAAGGACGAGTGCTCAGAAGAGACTCAACACATGATTCCACCAGGCTAGGGACAGGGAAGGGAGAAAACAGCTCTGCTTAACGCCACAAGGCCCTCTGTTGCCAAGGCCCACCCCTTACAAGCCACAGCGTGGACACAAGTCACCTCCTGTCAGGGAGTCCAGGACACCACCGGACCCTGACTCCAGGAGATGGCAGACCACCAGCTACTACTCGCTGCCCTCCATGAGTTCCCCTTCTCCAACAAGAAATGCTCTGCAAACTGAGATCCTTTGGTGGGACAGGCCAGCAGACCACAGCACACCCAGATAAGCATTTTTCTTGTGCCCTCCAGCACTAGAGTGACCGAGGCACCTCCATGAGACACATGGACTTGCCAGCTTGCTGTCTCAATCCTCTCCTCAGCAGCCAGCTGCAGTCTTGGACTCAGACTCTTCTTTGGACTGCTGCCCAGAAAGAAGGGGTCACCTAAGTATAAGGAAGTCATTCCCTGTCTAACCAAACACGTCCTACTGGGTGGAATGGAGGCTCGGGTCATGTGGGAAAGGGGAAAGGAGTGATGCAGACAAGGAAGGAGGGAGGGGGAGCCAGGGAAGGGAGGGAAGGATGGAGGGAACAAGCAAACAGAACCCCATTCAGCCCAAGTCAACACTGGCAGTCCAACTGGGGTCCTGTAAAGGTAGATGGGATAAAGAGCTATTGGGCTCTACCCACAGGAAGTCAAAAGGGACAGGCTGTCAACATATTGTATGTTCTGGCAAACCCACCCGGAGGTGAGGAGGCCTCAGGCACCCCCGGTGCTTGTCAGCAGACAGACCCACCTCCCTCTCTTCCCAGGCAACCACAAGGGAAGCTGCTCCCAGTCTCAGACCTGGACACAAAGATGTGCACATAGCGCACATGAAGCTTCATCAGACCCACTGGGCCTCGTGGAAAAGGCCACTCTCCAGCCTTGTACCTGTCCCAACTCACAGGCGAGCGAGCCAGTGCTTGAATCTGGCCTCCTCCTGCCATCATCCGTAGACTCAGGCCTTCCAGGGCAAGGCTCCCCGCACTGCCCTCTGTTCTCCAGGGGTCCCCCGGATGCTGCTGTCCAACTCCACATCTGCCAGGCCATCTGGGGCGGTTCGCCCCGTGCCGCATCAGATCCGTGCAACATACTGCTGGGACGGCGGCTGCACGCCCACCTGCCCTCCCTGAAGGGCTGCTTTGTGTTTCTTGCTTGCAAAGGAAGAAAGCTGTTTTTGCAGCTGACAACAGAGTTTGGAGCTTTCAATAGAGCTACGGAGGCCAAAAGCCACCAGCACACCAGTGCCACCACACCTTCCTCCCAACTACCCAGAATGCTTGCATGCAGAGGCTGGCACCATCGACCTGCACCTCAAACAAAGCTCATAGGGACTTCCGTCACCTGCTTGCCCCCTTATATCACCACAGACTTCTCTGGAAGCTGCTGGTGACTCACAGCCTCTGGAAAGGGGTCTACTCTTCTCTAGAATACCTCCCACACCCACACATGCCAAGAAGTCCTTAACGTCTAACCTGGGTCCTTTCTGCTTCAACTTAAGTCCAATTAGGGCCTCAGTAGACAAGCAGATTACCTGATGCCATTCCTGGTGACTTTGGACATACCATGAACCCAGAAGGCTGGTTTCATGGGCCACAAAAGTAAAACTGTAGAGGTTTGGGGGGATCGGGGAGGCGGGAGAAGATTTTGGCTCTTTGACCCAGGTGACTACCTGGAGCTATCTCACTCCCTCTTCTCTCCTCCACCACTAATTGCCAGTCACATCTTCACCGGACTGCAGGGTGCACTGAGCTAGGATGGAGACAGACCCGCACTCCAGACGACAGAATTAGGGCTAAAGGATCTCACGGGCTGATTCTCTGAACCCAATACAGCCGTGTGAAATCTAACAGGGATAAGCATAAAGGCCTCAATTTCAGTCCAAATTCTCCCAGCAGAGGTAGCACAAGAGGGGAGAGAGAGGCTGAGCAGCAGCCCTTGATGTGCTGTAATGACATATTAATAAGGAACATATTTTGGGAAAAGAAAAATGATGAGCTGTCCAGACACCACTGACACACAGTGTTCAATTCGACATATGACAATATAATGGGCATGCATTGCTTACACACATCCCTCCCCATACTGTCATGTTGCAACTGACCCCCACCCCGGGGGTGGGCCCATGATCCAAACAGAGCCAGTCAGAAGCTCCTCTAAGAAGTGATACACTGAATACTGATTCTGGGAGAGTGAGCATCTCTCTCCCTGACAACAGGGGCTGACCAAACTGAAAGACGAGCGAGCAAAGCCCTCAAAATGCCCTGTGAGCACTGGCGTTCAACAGTACCAAGGCCAGGTCAGAGCCACTCCCGGAGCTCCCAGCTACTGGAGTCAATATATATCCTGTTCTGCATAAGCTAGTTTGAGGTGGGCTTCCGTTACTTCCAACCTGGGGAGTTGACATACACGCACTTTAAGAGGGTTACTGACAAAGTGAAATATGCCCAGAGGTATCGAAGACAGAAAGTGACTGAAAAACCGTGAGAGAACAGGAGGATTTCAACTGGAAAAGGGAATACCAGGAGCCACATGGGAACCTCTTTAAATACTTGAGAAGCCTTATTCTATGATGGGCCAGAGGGCAGACTCCAGACATTGGTGGAAGTTACAGAAAGTGGAATTTCTGGGAAAACTGAGGGATCTGAACCCATCTCCTGGTCTATTCCCTCAGACTCACTGGGTGAAAGCAATTCTCGTTATCATTCCAAAGTAGTTTCTTACCTTCAGCAAAATGCAATTTCTATATACTTTAGCTTCCGATCTGTATAATGGGGAAATTTATCCCTCCCATACCAGCTTCTGGGTGTTATGTTAGGGATCAAAAGAAGAAATGTAAGTGGAGAGCACATTATCAGAGGCTGATTTCCTAGGACCTGGCAATGGCTCTTCTAAGAATTTATCCTGAGGAAACCACCAGAGATGTTCATAAAGACAAGGGTGTTGATAATGGCATCATTCATAATAATGAAAAATATTGGAACCCACCTAATGTCCAATCATTGAGGATCACTCATAAAAAGTAAATACTGTACAGCCCTTTGAAATCATGCTGTAGAAGAACAATTGATGATAGGGAGAAATGTCTATAAAAGATCAGTGAAAGAAACAAGAATCAAAATGATATGTACAACATGATCCCAGGTTTAGAAAATTTATCAGGCATTTGCAATGAGAAAAGACATTGTTAACAATGATTATCCCTGAAGAAAAAATGTTAACAGTGATTATCCCTAAGGGATTATAAATATTTTTTTTCCTCCTTTGGGCTTTTCTTTCTTTTCCCAATTATACTGTGTGTGTGTATGTGTGTGTGTAATTTTATTTATTTATTTTTAGAGAGAAGGGAAGGAAGGGAGAGAGGGAGAGAAACATCAATGTGTGGTTGCCTCTCACGTGCCCCCAAATGGGGACACAGCCTGCAACCCAAGTATGTGCCCTGACTGGGAATTGAACCTGCGACCCTTTGGTTCACAGGCCAGCGCTCAATCCACTGAACCACACCAGCCAGGGCAAAATATATACCCTTTTTAAAATCAGGAAAAAGGCATATATGCTATAAAGTGCTTTACCGATTGTAAAGAGCTGTATAAAAACAAAGTAATGTGATTCCCAAACAGGTCTCCCTTCCTCACTTGTCATTTTGCTGTAAACATAGCAATTAGCCCTTAATTACAAAATGTCTTACTTTCTGTTATTTTAATAGACAGAGAAACAGATGAGAACAGTGAGGAAAACACTAGGTTCTTACAAAGACCTGGATCCAAAATCCTGTGTGACCTTCAGGCAAGTCAATTTCCTTACCCATAAAACGAGGAGGAAAATAGTACTTCTTTATATGTATAGAGATTTAAACAGTCACTGAGAACCTCCAAGTGCCACCCTGTTTTGTAATTTTCTTTTATCTAACGAAGGTAGAGGAAACATTTTTCATGTCATTAGTAATATTTTACAGCATCATTTTAAATAGATGTATTCTATTCAGTATTCAACAAAACTGATGAAACTGAAGTTCAGGTAAGTATTTCAGGCTTTTGAAAATGTTTCTCTGGAAGTCAGGAGAAAATGCAGATATCGGCATATTTTAAAATCGTGCCTCCTTCCTGTCTTCCGAACACCTCTGAACATTCTGATGAATGAGCGTTGACATATTAATATGTGCCATCACTCAGCAGCTAATTTTTACAAATGCCCGAAAAACTGGAAACCTTCTGGCCAGTAACCATATACTTTGCTATAATAAAACAAAGCGTTTCCCAAAATAACCCCTTGTATAAACCCCAAGGCCTCTAGCAAATGCAGGGGCCTAGATGGTTTTGAGGGAAAAAAGTGAACGAGCAGTCCAAAGAGGAAGGTCTGACTCTGACTCGTTCCTTCTTTGAATCACCTCTCAGAGCCTCTGTGTCCCCAACTATAAAACACGAATAGATCACCTGGTCTATCTGTTCTATGGGCTGGTTGTGAGGATTGGGGAGCCCATGTCTGAAAGCACCCTGTGGCCTAAAAAAGTGCCCTGGATATGTAGAGAATCTCATGGCCCCCTCTGATCGCTCCAGTCACCTAGCATGTCCCCAAATCGGCTTGCTCACAGCCTCTACCAGCCCCTCCTTCCCCCAGGATGGATAAGGGCTTGGGCCACAAAAAGCCATTAAATGCAATGTTCAAAATTAGCAATTATGTCTGTACAAGGTAAAGAAAAGATATGGGGGCCAGAATCCCAATTAAAGGGCCACCAGCATACAGATATCAGACTTGGTAGAACCACAGACGGGAGCCCCCAGATCACCAACCTTCACACCAGCCTCAAACGCACCCCTGACAGCAGTAGCAGGAGAAAACATGGAGAAGAGGCAAGATGTTTCTCTCTGTGCCTTTCCTAAGTGCCCGCACGGTGCTGATCTTGGGGTAAAAGAGCCAACTTAGGTGTTTATGGTTTTCAAACCTGACTGCCCATTAAAATCACTGGGAGCTTAAAGAAACACTGCCAAAGGCCCAGACTCAGAGGTTCTAAGTCATGCATTTATTTTATGATCAGCTGCCAAAAGAAAAATACTCTCTTTTGGAAAACAGACCCCCAAAATCTAATCTATTACTGGTTAGGTAAATCATGATACAACAATATAAGAAAATATTATGCAGCAATTAAAACTAATGAGGTGAATCTTAATTAATGACAGAATATTTTTTCTAATATATAATTAAATGAAAAAAATACAAAACAGTATAACACTGTATTATCCTATTTTTGCTACAACACACACATATATACACAACCATGTATAGATATACAACAAAATGTTAACAGTGACTCTGGGTGACAGAGTTACAAGGGGTTTTTATTTTCATCTTGTTGCTTGTCTGCATTGAATAAATTTACAACAGTGAACATGAATACCTTTATAACTTAAAAAAGTAATTTTTTACTTGGAGGAAAGTTCCAATTTCTCCAACCATTAAGGCTTCTAGCGAAAATTGTGTCCTTTCCCAACCAGCAAAGTATTTTGGGTCGTCTCCATTCTAGGACCCATTCCATTCAGACATGTAACACAGCTGCTATGGGCCAGCCGCCCCAATGCAGAGACTTCGCTCACTGCCGGGCCCCCGGGACCTGGATGGCCTAGCCCTTGGGTTGGGGACAGGGGAGGCAGGCACTTTAGAAGGACCTGTTGCTGCAGCCACACCAGCGACTGTTTGGCAGGAGTCTGGAGGCTCAAAGGAAAGCCTCTGGAATTTCTCAGGGTATTTGTCCTTTTGAAGGGAGTGACATCTTGGTCCCTATCACCTGGGAATGAGCTACTGACTTGGGGCAATTGGTGAGGATCTGGGCCCAGCTGAAGCCTCTTTGAATTTCTGATTTGGGGCCTCCCTGACCACAGAGGAAGGCAGGCTGTTCCCTGGGGACTTGTCCTGCTTGAAAAGTTTCCCTTGTTCCATTGCTAAAGTCCACCCTCTCCCCGTTCCCTCCCTCAGCCCCTTCTCCCACCCAAGTGCAGGAGTGAGGCTGGAAAGACTGGCTCAGGGAAGAGCCAGGTGCGGGGCAGGAGAGCTGAGAAGCACAGGCACTTACAGGAATGTGCTCTACAGCTGAAGGAATTCCCCTAACCTCTGGGAGGCCCCATTGTTAATTCACCTCTCAGTAAAGGGGGCTGTGTCTAAAACTCCACCTCTCTGGGCAAGCTGCATCCAGGGGCTCCCAGTATAAGACCTCATCTGGGCCATGAGAAGCAATGTTTTCCATCCGGGTGGAACAACCAGGCTATGGAGCAACTGTTTTCTTACAGCAGCTAACATGTTTTTCCTGCCACTTTTTTTTTCTCACTGACATTTACTTTCAAAGCCAGACCCAAGGAGGGGAGCATGCCTGTTTTGCTCACTATCATATGCCTAGCATAAGTGCACATCCAGAACACACACCCATGTCAAGAAGACCTGACATGCCCGGTCCACCTGAGCTGGCATCCCTACCCCTCCCACCACTATTCTTACAGATGGGTCAACGTTCTAGAGAAGGGAGGCAACTCCTCCTCCCTTCCTTCTTCCCCCCTCATTTTACACTATGGCCCAATGAAACACCCTAAAACTATTCATCCCACCCTGTCAACTCTCTGTTCAAAAGCCTTCAATAATTCCGCATCACCCACAGAGTTAGGTGAAACTCTGCTCCAATGTTCAGAGCCTCCCAACCCACGAGGCTTCTCCCCTTTCCAGCTAAGCTCCCCCTCACTGCTCACCTCCAAGAAACACCCACTTCAGCCCATACCCACCATCTTTATACCATTGCTCACAGCCCTCCCTCCTGTTCTCCCAGCCACCTCAGTCCCTCTGGCTGCTCCCCTTCTGAGTTCCTCCGCCTTATTTTCAGTGCCCCTATTTATCCCTCACAACCCCCTGCTGTATCTCTCCAGATAAGAGAGACTTCAACCAGATGGTAAACCAGAGAAGAACAATGTCATCCTGCCCTCTTCTCTGTGTCCTTCAGTGGCTGTCATCATGCTGTATACACAGCACATCGGAAATAAACACCTGCCTGGTGAACACTCACCCTGCCCCAACTCAGTCTTCCATGCCTGGCTCACTACCCAATGCCAAACCCATAAGGCAGCAGCAGTGCCTACCTGCCCAGACCATGGCTCAGTCCCTGCTCTAGGACCATTGGTGGTTAAGGCAAAGCACACACGCTCGAGGGCAGATGGACCTCTAGTCAAATCCTGGCTCTACCAATTCCTCACTGGGCAACCTAAGCCAGTTAGTCAACCTCTCTGAGCCTTGGTATCCTTGTCTGCAAAATGAGGTAGAATTGCCTTCATCTTCAGACTGCTATGAGGAGAGAACAAGATAACATAAGGTGCTAGCACCCAGTAGATGTAAGCAAAGCCCCCGCACCCCGCCACCCCAAGGAAAACACACTGGATCAGATGTTGTGCATGAAAACCGGTTGGACAGCAGGCACGCCTCATCTCCCCTCACCTCCAGTTGGCTCCTGAAGACAGCGGAAACAAAGCCTGAATTGACTCCAGCTCCCCACAAGCAGGGAGGTCTCTGGAAGAGGTCTTTGTTAACACAACTTTAGTTTAAAAGCTTCTTTATGGGCCAGACACACTGTTTCTGTTTGTAAGAGGCAGGGAGAATCAGCCTACAGCTTAATATCACTGAATGCTGATAACAAGGCCTTTTGTTCACATCCCTCAATTAAACTCTGCAGTAATTAGCAGCCACCTACTCCTATTGCTTAAGGGAAACAAGGGAGCAGGAACGAGGCATGGTCCTTACTCATAGAGACCCAGACACAAAACTGTTATCAGTAACATAAGATGGAAAGTCACACACCCGGGGAAAAGAGCAACTCCAACCTTAATGGGCTTTCAAATCATGGTGCATAAGGGCAAAGGAATAGCAGCTAAATGGTGCGCGTATGTGCTCCCCTTCTTTCATTTGATATGTGTATGTCTCTTGCTGTGTTCAGAAAAGTAGACCTGCAGCACCATTTAATGGTTACATGGCTCCATAATTTAGTTAACTGATTCCTAACTGATGGACAGTCAGATCCTTTGCCATCAGTCTACTTACTACCCTGGAAGGATGGAGCCATAGAGACAGAACTGCTGGGTGTCTGTACTTTCTGGTTATCTCAATAAACAATGCAACTGTCCAATATGCATGCAGAGAATTTTACCCTTCTGCAGAACTTGTACATATAAACATGCACACAACATATACACACACGAATGTGTCTGTGACTTCCTCCATGCCCACAGCCCTGCCTCACTTCAGACCTGTACCATATATCACTTAGATTATCCCAGGGGCCCTCTAGCACAGTGGTCCCCAACCTTTTTGGCACCAGGGACCGGTTTCATGGAAGACAATTTTCCATGGACTGGGCAGGAGGGATGGTTTGGGGATGATTCAAGTGCATTACATTCAAGATCACCCCCTGCTGTGTGGCCCAGTCCCTAACATGCTCGGACAGGTACTGGTCTGCAGCCCCGAGGTTGGCAACTCCTGCTCTAGCAGGTATCCCTGCCATTGGCCAGGTCTCCCTGTACATAGCTACCAATGAGATTTATAAAATACCAACCTAATTCGGTACTTTGGTGGCTCAAGCCACTCTGCCCCCACCCCAACACCTTCAGGGCAAAACTCCAACCCTTAGCCTACCCCAGCCTGATCTGTGAGCGGTCTCTTTCCCACATGCTCACAACCCCATCTTCACCCTTTGGTACACTTCTTCAGTGCCAGGGTGTCTTTGCCCCTACCTTACACCCCCTCCCTTTCTTATCTCTGCCTCACTCAAGTGTCACCTCTTCTGGGAAGCTTCCCTGGACCTCCCAGAGTTCAGTACCAATGCATCTTCTATGTGCTTCTAGCAAAGCACTTGCCAGACTGTCATGTCCTTGAGTCCACCCACACACACAGTGCCCCGACCTTCACTTCCATCTCTAGGCTCCCAAAAGACCATATTCTATCTGTCCTTAGGTGCCTGGCTCTGGGACAGAGCAGGTCTAGCAAACACCAGTTGGTTGAATACATAAATACAAACACACGAGAACACAAGATCGCTAGCTCCTGAAAACAACACCAGGAGGCAGACAAAGCTGCATGATTATTCCCATTTTACAGATACGGAATCTGAGGCCCAGCTTGCTCGAGGTCATGCAGCCAGTTGGTAACAGAACCAGGATAAAGCTCCAGCTCTCCTGACTATTGAGACCAACAACCAGTGATCCAGGGTGTCATGAACCATACAGCACCACAGCTCCCTGAAATTAAATCTTCCACTCTTTTCTCTCCCTTGCTCTTTCGAAGGGGAAAACGGCCTTTCACCATTTTTGTTTTCAATGTGAAGCACTTGCAACATAATCTTGGAGAACATGGCCCTGTAAAGTCAGCAAGATGGAAAAAAAAAAGATATATTCCACTCTCCCTGAGCAGGAATTGGTTATCTGACTAATCAGAGCAATTCCCTTTGGTCTAGAAATATTTGTCATCGTTTGGATACCAAGTGTCACCATTCACTGAGAGTCAAGACCATCCCTAAGCAAGGTGTGTGTACACACGGTCCTCAAACCTTGTGAGGCTACCCAGTGTCTGTTACCCGGCTGTCACCACAAGAAGTGGCTTCATGGAGGATTGTAGTCAGTAGCTGAGAAGCAAGGGGTCTTGCCATGGACAGAGTGGAGAGAGGCAGAAATTGCCCTGACCCACAGCAATGGTCAAGAGTCATAGGAAGTGCTGGGCAGGACAAGGAAACACTGTTGAGCTCTCCCTGATCCACTGTACCTCTTCGATTGCTGTTTCCCCAAAAGAAAAGCAGTCCAGTGTTGACCCTACAAAGAGAAATACTCCAACCAGTGCTACATCAGACCTTTGGAAAGAATTGCAATAGCAAGAACAGCTAACATTGGTTGAACATTCCCAGTATGTCAGACATTGTTCTAAATGCTGTATGTGGATTAACCCCTCACAGTGACCTACGAGGCAGGTGTATTATTAGGGTATATCTAGGGCAACACAGTTAGTGGCGGAGCCAGGATTCAATCAGAGACACACCTGAAGAGACAGCCTGGCCAGGGGGCTGTCATGCAAGCTGGGTGCACAGGGGATGGTGGTTAGGGAGTCCCCAAACTCTCCCCTGGGCAAGTCTACATCCCTGGATCCAAAGCCACCACCCACAAGACATTCCTGAAAGAAAGGAGAACATGCACCAAGGTGTGGAAGGTGAAAGCCAAAGAGGCAGCAGAGAAAAACAAGTCATTCTCTGAGGTAAAGCTGTTTTTGTTTGGTTGGTTTGGGCAGGTAGGGGAGAAGACAGGCAAGGTAGGGCCAACTGATGAAGGGTCTTACACATCGGGCTATACTTTGGACTTAATAGAAATGAGCAGAGGTGCACCAGATGCCTGGTACTTAGCACACAGTAGGGCTTCAATAAACAAAAGTTCCTTCTTGCTTATGCAGAGAGATCAATGGGGACCCCCTTTCTAAGCCAAGGAGTAACAAGATCTAATTTGCATTTAAAAGACTGTTGCTCTGTTCCTCTTCTAGTCTCAGATGAAACCCTTAAAGGGCAAATGTAATAATGGTAATGATCAAGTTATAATATTAAAATGACATAATATAATGATAAATGTTCTTATTGAGTATTTACTATATGCCAAGTTTAGCACTTTATGTGTGTTAAATTCATTTAGTTCTCACCACCAGTCCTATGAGTTATGACACTATTCATTTTTTTAAGGATTTTATTTATTTATTTTTAGAGAGAGGGGAAGGGAGGGAGAAAGAGAGGGAGAGAGACATCAATCAGTTGCCTCTTGCATGCCCCCAACTGGGGACCCGGCCCAAAACCCAGGCATGTGCCCATACGGGGAATCAAACCAGCAACACTTCAGTTCGCAGTATGACACCCAATCCACTGAGCTACACCAGTCAGGGCAGGATATTATTTTTATCCATGTTTTGCAGATAAGGAAACTGAGGTCCATGGAGGTTAAGCCGGGAAGTGTTATCACTGAAATTCACACCCAGTCGGTCTGACTTCAGAGCCAGGGCTCCTAAACTGGAGGGGAGCTCCCGGGAGCACCCTGCCCTTCCACGACACTCCAGGCCAGGTTGCAGGTGTGTCTCCCAGTCACCTCCAGCCCCTCATCCCCAACTCTCCTCTCCCTCACCAAACGCAAACTACCCCCAGGCTGGAAACTCCACAGTACCCCCACCCCACCCCAAGAGGCTGGTAGTATTAGAGGGGAAAAGGGGTGACAATAACTTGGCTCTTGAGCTGCGAAGAGAAAATGAAGGAGTGAGGAGTGGGCCACCAGATCCCCACAGGTTTCAGGGTGGAAAGCGCTCAATTAAAATGCATTTCTGCCAGGGCTCAGCAGCGGCATCGCAACAGAGCCACCATTGTCTCCACCGACGCTGCTGCTGCCCACAGCCCAGCAAGCAGCCACGGAACAGGCTGTCGTCATGGAAGCGGAATGTGGGGTCCTGGCCCTCCGAGGGCACCAGAAACGCCGCTCTGTTTACCCACGCTGCCCCTATTTAAAAACAAAACAAAAAGCCCTACTCCACCCTCGGCCCTTCAGCATCCAAGACACTGGGGAAGGACAGACGGTGGCGGGAGGACACTCCATGTGCCGGCATGATGAGGCGGGTCTGCCAGGAGTTTCCCAGAGAGCCGGCCAGGCTGGGGGAGACAGGGCTCCCCCAGGATGCCGGGAAAGGACTTTGGGAGTACATAAAAATCAGATACAGGTAGCTATCATGTGGGGCATAAACAGAAAATGTCAATCCCTGGAAGGGCTCCAGGCGCCTTTAGAAAATCTTCATACCCAAAGAATCTGGAATGTTTGGCCATGGGCTCGAGGTCCAGGCGCTGTTCCTGCAGACTCCTGCATAAAGGAGAAACCCTGCAGGGCAGGGACAGGCCTTCGCGTCCAGCCAACTCTGAGACAGAGGCAAGCTGAGTCTGGCCAGCGGCTACGGCATCACAGCCTCCACCACAAGCCAGGAAGGGGTGGGTGCTCCTGGAGGCAGGGCCTGGAGCCAGGCTCACCCGGTACACTGAGCTCAGAAACAGGAGGTCCAGGATGACTGGCTCTGTCAAGGTGCTGACCTGTCCCCACTCAGCTCTGCAGAGGTCCCAAGGACAGGTTTAATTAGTAACCCAAGACCAGAGCAGGAAGGAGAGTTAGATGTTCTCAGAAACCCATTCATCAGTTCTAGGAGAATGTGAAACCCGTGCTACCTGGGTCCCCAAACAGACCCATTTTAAAACCTGTTCTCCTAGGAAGCCCTCTGACCTCAGGTCCATGAGCCTTGACAGGTCACAGGTGGCCCTTCATGCTCTGATTCAGTCTCTACCTCCCCTGCCTCTCAGGCTTCACCTCTCTCTCTCACACACACACACTCATTCACTCCCTATTGCCAGTGACACTGAACCACTTCGACTTCCTGGACTCTCTACTATTTGAAAACACCGCCTTACCCTTTGCCTCAAAGGCTTTTCTTCCCTTCCTGATCTGGCTAACTCCTCAACCTTTAGGACCCCACTCCAGCATCATGTAGTCTACAAAGCCCTCCTTGACCTCCCCACCCCATCGATCACTCTGAGTAACAGCAATAAATGCACAGAGCCTCTTGGGACACAAGTAAACCTTTCCCTGACTGGAGGGAGGAAGGTTGGGGAAAGAAGGGTACAGGAAAGACTATAACTGACTCCCTATAGTTCAGAACTAAAAACAACAGGGGAGGTCAGAGCCGAAGAGATTTCAACTATATCTCAAATGGAACTTCCTAACAATTACTATTCCAGGAGGGCCTGCCTTGTCAAGGATGGAGCTCTTCCTGTTATCCAGAGGAATCAGCACTGCTGCCACAAGTATCTATCAGGGAGCACATCAAGGACCCAAGACATTTCCCATAAAGGCCCGAGGCTCTGGGAGTGAGGGCAGGGAGGAGAGATGCCCATGGTGAAATCCTGGGAGGAGGGCAGCAGCTCTGGGAGGAAAGCCTCTCCTGGGAATCCCAGACAAGCAGGGGAAGGGAGGGGCAGAGAGAGAAGAGACACATTTCAGGGGGCAGCTAGGTTGGCATTCCCACAAGGGGGCTCTGTGACTGACTGGATCTCCTGGTTGCCAGATCGACCTTGCCCGGCCAAGTTTGTAAAGGCCAACTATCCTCCTGCACCACTGCCACCACCATGCCTCACCATGACTACCGAACAGATGATCTAGAAAGGAATGGATAAAGGACAGATTCAGACACCCTCTCCCTCCTCATTCCCAAGCCAAGGTCCCATCAGTCCCCTCCTCAGGGGGAAAGCCTCCTGGGTGCTGCAGCTCCTGCAAGGGCAGCAAGTAGATGGGATGAGTGCCCAGGCCAAGGTCAGCTGGCATTCAGGTCAACCTTTAAAAATATTGTCATCAAGATCAAAGAATGAAGGCTTATTCCATGCCAGGGCTTGTGCTAAGCATTCGACTATATACATTATCTCTGATGGGTCCATTCTCTGCACAACAATCAGAATTATCCTTCTTCTAAATCAGATGGCAGATCATGCCACTCTTCTGTACAAAGCCCTCTGAGTGAGAACTGCCACCTCGCTCAGAGTGAAAACGCAAGTCCCTTCAGAGGCCTGCAAACTACCCTCCCCCACACATCCCACTACCTCAGTCCAGCCACACTGCTCCCCTTGCCGTCCCTCCAACAAGCCAAGCACACTCCAACCTCGGGGCTTCTGCATCTGCTGTTCCCTCTTCACAAAATGTTCTTCCCCCAGATGTCTACGTGCTTGATCAGATCTCTTCTCAAATGTCATCTCCACAGAGAGGCCTCCTCTGACCCTTCCGTCCCTGACCCAGCCCACTCCTCCAGCATGCCAAGCCTCCTTCCCGGCTCATTTCCCTCCATAGCACTTATAATCCTCTATACTATATATTTTAGTCTTTTTTTTTTAACTGTCTTTCTCTCCCACTAAGATGTACTCTCCCTGAGAGCAGAGGTCTTTGCCAATTTTGTTCACTATTCCATCCCCAGCATCCAGAACAAAGTCTAGATAATTCAATAAATGAATGAATGAACAATCCTACAAGGGAGTTGTTCTTACTAAGCCCTTAACACAGATGTGAAAACTGAAGCTCAGGAAAGTTGAGCCCTGGCCAGTGTGGCTCAGTTGGTTGGATTGTCACCCACAGACCAAAAGGTCGCAGGTTCAATTCCTGGTCATACCTAGGTTGCGGGTTCGATCCCTGGTCAAAGTGCATGCGAGAAGGCAACCAATCAGTGTTCCTCTTTCTCTCTCACATGCTCTCTTGCTCTCTCTCTTTCTCAAAAACCATGAAAAAAAATATATCCTTGGGTGAGGATAAAAAAAAACGTTGACTCAGTTATCCAAGGTCACACAACTAGCAAGGGACAGAGATGGAATGAAAATCCAGCCCTATCTGACACCCTCCTTAACTCTGTGGTGACATGTTCTTTGACCAAAAGCAAGGGTCTGGGCATCCTGCACCACAGGTATCTTGAGTGCCAGCGAACTGGGCCCCTCCTCACCCTGTGTGCATGTGCCTGCCCCCATCTGGGCTCCTCCAGGTGAGTGCCTCTGCCTCCTCCATCTAAGATGCCCAGCAGCTGGCCCAGAGCTGACACACAACAGGTGCCCACCAGACGTTCGTGATGAAATCAACCCACCTCAAGGCACTCGGTCTTTATTTCTTCACACACACTTCACATATTGCTCCTCATTTTACTGGATGTGAGGAAGGGCAGAAATTCTGAGTACACAAAATTGAATGAGAAATGAACCATGCCTTGAAGAAATTTACAACCAGGTGAAGAAGAGAAAAGATACAGACACCAAAAGGTGTAATATGAAGCAGGACAGTCACGTGAGTAACACAGGCAGAGCCAGGAGCACAGCGGGGAAAAGAGCTGGGGAGGGGGCTGGTACACAGAAGCAGCTAGGCGTTCACACCCTAGAGAGAACGAGAGAGGACAGGAAGGTGGGAAGCCTGCTCATCCATCCATTCATTCAGCATAAACTGTTAAGGTTTTCTTTGCCAGACACCATTCTGAGTACTGGGGATAAAGAGATGAATTAATAAAACACGAGGAGGCCCTGGCTGGTGTGGCTCAGTGGCCTGAGTGCCAGCCTGTGAACCAAAGGGGTGCTGGTTCAGTTCCCAATCAGGCTACATGCCTGGGTTGTAGGCCAGGTCCCCAGTTAGGGCAACCGCACACCGATGTTTCTTTCCCTCTCTTTCTCCCTCCTTTCCCCTCTCTCTAAAAATAAATGAATAAAATCTTTTTAAAAAATGAGAACTCACTGGCTAATGAGACACATTGGTATAAACTAACTGTTCACTGCTATTCCCCCAGCACTTACAACACAGTCAGGCTGATGAAGGCTTCTCATTACACATTTGTGGATACATGAATGAAAGCACAGTGAAGGGATGTCACAAAGCCTCAGTGGAGGGTGGTCAGGGGAGGCTTCCTGAGATAACATCGGAGCCTTAAGGATGCATAGGAGTTATCTGGAAAGAGCATTCCTGCACAAGCAAAGGCACCAATGTGAGAGCACTACAATTGATATGATCCATCTGATGGTGCTGAGGTGTGTTCAGGACAAGGCGAACAGTGTGATCTGACAACATGGACCGCAGAAAGAGAAGCAACCCTGTCAGGAAACTTCTGGGGAGACCGTGATTAGGAAGCACATTAGGATGGTCTTTGGGTCCCCGGGAGAGATTAGAACTGAGACAGGATCACCAGTCAGGACCAGTCTAGGTGTGAGCTGCTGAGGGCAGGGCCTTCAGCGGGCGCCGGAGGAAGGCACTGTGCCAGAGCCCTTTATCAGTGACAGGTGTCGGACGTCTACAAGGGAGGTGGCCAAGATGAGTTCCATCAGGCTTGTGAGCCCGAAGAAGTGCAGTCCCCCCAGAGTCCTCAGGAGAATGCTGCAAAACCGCCCGGAGTGGGGGTCGAACCGTGTCACACCTGTGCACCATCACCAGAGCAGGGACCCTGGTGCATGGCTGAGGGCAACGAGGAAGCCAGGGGAGAAACCAGAGAAAGTGCTCGCTATTTATTTCACTTTTGCTCTGAGCACACTAGAACCTCGGAGGAGACACCCTGGCCCAGGACTGCAGAAACCTGGCTGGAGTCCCAGCTGTCATCCATGACCTAAGTGACCTTAGACAGGGTACTTCACCCCCTCAGCAGCTTCCCCATCTATAAATAGGAGCTGCCACTCCGAGCCCCATCCCATGCCACACCTTACAGCATCCTGGAAAGGTTCCAATCAGATAAGTACCGGCTACGAATGACACTCTAAAAGCACCTACTGTGTGCCTTTGCTTGTACCAGAGGGGAGGCAGGAAAAGGACATGCCCAGCCCCCAACCTCAGGGAAGGAGCCCAGGCAGGCAGTGTGGGACTCCAGGAGGGCATTCTCGGGCATATTCCCTGCCAGTCTGACTGCCCAGTCCAGCCCAGGGAGGGGAGAGGACATCATGAGCTGTTTTACAATCCATCAAATTAATTGACCCAAATGGGAAATTTACAGCCCTCCCACAGCCTCCTGGGAATCCCATAATCTCCCATGGCCCTAATCTCCTGAGAAAGAATGTGTGGGCTGTAATCTTTCCAGTCCACTGTTCTCGGGGGCAATGCCTTGGAAAAACCTCATTTCCCACCAGGGGTCACCCCAACCAATAGCCCCCACAGTTGGTGGCTGGCCAGGGCCTGACTCCACCCACCTCCACCCACCAGGAGCCAGCCCAGCCAACCTTGGCCTAGACTCTGGCCTCAGAGAGACCTGTCCAACCAGCCTCTTTGGTAAATACAGCTCTTGCTCCTTCCTCCTTTTCCTCAAGAGAAACAGCCTGCCAGGAGGCAGAACTAGGAAAAATGGCTTCTGGACAGAGACTCTTCCGTGGCGCAGAGTGAAAACAGCTCCCAGTGAGGTGCCGGGCATTGGTTCTAACCTTGGCTCACCCTTCCCCTGCTGGGAAACCCTCTTCCTACCTGGGCCTCACCTTCATCTGAAAAATTAAGGGAATGTAAACAGCATCCCTTCATGACCCAGGTCTCCCAGCGAACCTCAGTAAACCTAGACCTCTTTCCACACCAAGAGCTGCAAACTCTACTGTCTGGAAGGGAAGAGGTTTCCAGCTGGAAAGCAATACCTCATCCCAACAAGGAGACTCCCACTGACCCCAGCATCTGATTCTCTCCCTCCACGTCATTGTACCCCCACACACCCGTGCCTCATCCAGGCCTTTGCCCGCTCCCTGCATAAAGATAGTCTTCGTAGGGATCCTACTAAATGCCACTTCTTCCATGAGGGCTTCCTGGATCCCTCCCTTCTCTGCCCCTGCCCCAGTCTCTCGTGCCTCCTCCACTCAAGGGGCCTTGAGGGTAGGGGGCTCTGTACTCATCACTAGTGACAGGGAACTCATTCTAATCACAAAACATTTCAGAGGGCTCTGCACAATCCTGGAGCCAGTTCTCCAAAGCACCTGTACCCAAGAAGTCCCTGGTCACCATTAGGGAGTGTCCCAGACACTGCTCCATGTGCCGGGCTCCTTGAAGCAGATCATGCTCCTGGTGGCCAAAACCGTGCCTGTTAGTCACCAGTGTTTGAACCCTCCCTCTTTGACAAACAGCTTTCTCACTTGTGACCTTTAGAAGTCTAGCAGGGAATGGATTGCTATGACCCCCTTCTACAGAGTGAGCAAATGTGTTGCCCAATCACACAGCTGTAAGGCGCTGCTCCAGGGTTCAAACCCAGGTGTTTTGATTCTGGTTCTAACCCTGTTCTCCCCACAACACCTGGAAGCACAAGAACTCCTGGAGCCTGTTGAAGCCGTCTGGGCTTTAGAGACACACAATCTAAGCCCGCCCCTCATGAACCCCTCCCCCCAGGAGCCACACCCAGAGCAGCAGAGACACACAGCCATAGTCAGAGTCTGGGCAGAAGGATGGCAGAGGGCGTTTATTCCATGCTCTCCATAGCTCCCATCTGTCATTGATTATCTCTGGTGACAGTGAACTCACTACAGCCTGAGATATTTCAAAAGGTTCTGTTATTAACCCAGAGCCAAATTTCTTTCCCAGAGAATACTACCTTCTATGGGCCAGCCCTGAAGACAGCTGCAGCCAGCCCTCATTTCCCTGTGGGTCTCCTCTTCCCCGTGTGAAATACCCCCAGTTCCTTCAGTTGCTCCTCAGGAGACAAGGTCTCCCGTGCCCACCACAGTCACGCCCTCAGAAGGGCTTCAACAGGCCACATCCCCCTTAGAAGAGTAATCCCAGAATAAGCCCCAGGATTCTGTGATCTCCCCAAAGCAGAGCAGCACTATCACCTCCTCTGTTCTGAGCACTGTACTGCCACTAATGCAACCGAGAACAAAATGAGTGTTCTGGGTGGCCACATCATCCAGGTGACTCCCAGGAGTCCATAGTCAGTAAACCCCTTTTTCCCAGAGGGCACCAGCCATGCAGGGACATAAATGCAACTCACTCTCCACGGCTGGACAGAGCAGAGAGTGCAAGAACTCTGGAGTCAGACCTGGGCTGAAATCCTAGTCCTGTCACTTCTTTACTGAGTGACCCAGACAAATTACTCACCCTCTCCAAGTTTCATTTTCCTCAGCTACGAAATGGAGGAAAAGTTTTTCCACACAAGGCTGATGTGAGGGATAAATGAGATAAAGGATGTAAGCACCTGCCCAGACCAAAAAATTACCCAAGGTAAAAACTGGTAAGTGGCTGGGCTGGAACAAGAGTCAAACCGAAGTCTGTCAACCCAAAGATTTGTGGCCTTGCTACAGCCTCACCCTGTCTTCTTGTCCCACCGCCCTTACCTACTGAATATCGTCTTTGGTTTGTCTTGCCCCCTGCTCTGGACGGTAAATTCCTTGAATTTGTGGCCCCAGAATCTGCCATGATGTCATCTGCTACAAAGTAGGAGTTAATAAAAGCTGATGAACAAATGATTACATGAACAACATAATGAACTGATACTATGAACTGTCAGGGGGATCACTTGGTAAAGTGTATGATTGTCTGACCACTATACAGTACACCTGAAACTAATACAAAGTAATATTGAATATAAACTACAATTGAAAAACAAAATTAACAAAAAAGACAGGCACCCCTTTTGTTCTATCTTGGCAGCATCAATCCCCCAGCACAAGCTGGGCAGCAAGAAGCACTTATTTCCCAACGATTTGCAGTACTGAATCAGTTGGCACTGTCCCCCCCAGACAGGGAAGCCCATTTCACACAGCAACGTGCTGCCTTCTGCATGACAAAATCTCCAAGACTGATGAGTTTTGCCCTACGCTGTTCCTGGAGCCAGGAGCTGCGCGTAGTCAGATGAGCATTGTCTGTGACCATCTCTGGTGACCCCCTGACGGCACAGGTCCCAAGTGGGGGAGTGTCGATAGGAGGGTTTCTCCAGCCCCAGCTCTCTGCGGCTTCATTAGAAGCATCCTCTCCCTGTTCCCAGGTAACTAATAATAAGAAAAAGAAAGGCACGCCTGTTCATATTCAACAGGCCATCTCAAAACTACCTAAGCACACACATGATAGAGCAATCCTCTCTCACCACCTGTGCCACTGCTCGATAACACACTGTCCCTGTGACCCAAATACTTATAGTCTTTCACAGCCTGGTTGTAAATTTCCCTCTAAAGCCTCTACTAGTTATTCCTAAGGCTCTGGAGTCAATGAAAGCCTTGGTTCTGTCACTTCGGAGCCTTAATTTCCCCATCCCATCAAATGGGCACATGATTATAACATGGTAAAGTGTAAGATAACTATGTAAACATGTGCATGTGGCCATGTACTACACACAACAGATGCTCACTCAGCCGTGGCTTCTTTCCTTCTGGGCTATTACATCCCAGAGCCTTGAATCATGTTGTCCTGGGCAGAGCTCAGCTCCAACTCTGCAAGGAGAACCTCAAGAGCATGGCTGTCATCTCCTCTGGTAATTGCAAGAATTGGTATGACTTTGAGAATTCAACAGGCATTCAGATACTCCTGATGGTGAGCTGGTAAGCCAACCCATTCTAATTTGTTGTGGTCATGGTGACAGTTTTGGTAGAAAATGTCTATTCTCAGATAATTCCCAAGAAGGAGTGACTGGAAGCCACTGGGGAGATAAATAAGGATGAAGCTCTCTCGGAGGCTGCGAGGCATCGCTCACTGGCTGGCTGGCTTCTCAGGCAGAGCCCCAAGGAGAGAATATCAGAGTTCACCAAACCATTTAATAAATTAATTCAATAATTATTTTCTCTCACCACCAAATAAATAAATAAAAGGTAACCATGTGAGGTGATGAATGTGTTATCTATCTTGACTATAGTGATCACTTCACGATGTATATGTGTATCTAAGCATCTTAAATATGTACAATTTGTATTTGTCAATCATACCTCAATCCCAGAATATACAAATTTATTTTCTGAGCATGCACTTGTTCCAACCACTATTCTAGGCACTAGGGGTACAACCCTGAACGAAAGAGGCACTGTTTCTTGTCTTTGTGGACATTAAATTCTGGTGGGAGAGACAAATGAACAAATTAAAGCATAATATGTCGGTGTTGGGTTGAGACCTCTAAAGAAAAAGAATGTAGGGTTAAAGGAATAGAGAGTGCTAGGGAAGGGGAGTCAGGAAAAGCCCCGGGGAAGGCGACATCTGAGCAGAGACTTGAGGAAAGGGAGGGAGCCGTAGGCCATGGGATTATCTGAAGGAAAACATTCCAGAGGGAACCGTTTGCGCAAAGGCCCAAACCTGGTGGTGCTTCATGTTTGAGGAAGAGCAAGGAGGCCCGCATGGCTGGAGCAGAGCAGGAAGGAGAACAGAAGGAATGAGGTCTGACAGGTAATTGGGGATGGGGGGCGGGGGGGGGGGGGGGCGGGGGGGCGGGGCAGGTGACCCAGGGCCTCATGGGCCACTGTAAGGACTCTGAATTCTGCTGTGTGTGAGATGCAGACCTTAGGTGGTTTGTGCTGAAGAGTGACGTAATCCCACTTCCACTGTAGAAGCTCCTCTGGCTGCGGTCCTGGGGGCCAGGAGAGGAGCACAGGGACCAGGGAGGGGGGCACTGTAATAGCCTAGGTGTGGACTAGGGTAGTAGCATGCATGGGTGTTGTGATTTTGAATACATTTCAGAGCCAAAGTTCCCTGGAAATGTGCTTGATGCCAGGCAATCCTGAACATTACCCGCTGCTTGTACTGGGCAGTCCAAAGACAAACTGAATTTGGTTCCCTGAGCCCCAGCCTGGGCACCTACAGAGATACAGGCAAGAGGCCATGTGACTGTTTCTGAGTGAAGGGAGGTGGGGAAGTCCACACCTGGCTGGGAGGGCCTCTCCCAGCAGGATGCTCCACCTTCACCCCCTCCCCACATCTCTGCCGACCTGGGTGGCTCATGTCGCCAGGACACCCAGTGAGGCAGTTGGGTGGTCTGGGTCCAAGCCCTGGCTCCACTAACTCCTGCTGTGTGACTCTGGGTAAGTCATCTGAGTCTGGGTCTCAGTTCCACATGTGTGAGTGGGAACTGAAATATACCACCTGTGGGGTTCTTGCCAGGTGTAAATAGATTAATATATACACCATCCTATGCAAGTACTGGCCCACAGGTTTAGAATGAGAATATACCAGCCATTCCTAGTTGTATGACGTTGGACGTACAGCCTTGCTGGGCCTATACATCCTGATCTATGAAGTGGGGGGAATAACACCTTTTAAAGCTACTGTGAGGATTAAAGCAAATGCGTGGAAAGGGTTGGTCACATAAAGTACCTTAATGGCTGTGAAGGCCCTCCAAGGCCTTTAAGGGACATTTCATCTGATCCTACTGATTCCCACTCCTCCTCCTCCTCCATGCCACCATCGCAGCCCACCAGCTCTCTCCACCTTCCCCACCTGCCCACCCTGGGAGGAAACGGAGGCATCAGGGAGACCCTTGGGCCACACCATTCCCTCCCATTAGGCTCAGTATTAGCAGCCCACTTCTGCAGGCTTGCCGAAAGTTCCTGGCAGTTTTAAAGGTGGCCTCAGGCTCCAGTCCACCAGAAACAACCAGCACCCGCGGGTCATCCATAGAGACTTGTGCCGTCTCAGTCCCTAGTTGCTCACCCTGCCGGTGGCACTGACCTCACGGGGCCTCTGTAAAGAGCCAGTGAGCACACAGCAGGGGCTGAATAAGTGTTGTTACAGAAACAAGCTTGGGGCATCCTCCTGGCATGGGACCGCAGGCCAGAAAAACCACCACCAGGAGCCATGGTATTAGATGGTGCCACTTCACATGCCTGCAAACGTCGCTTTCAGTTTCTGTCAGACCCACAACCTCAGTTCAAATTTAAAAGTCCTGGGTAAGGACCTCTGGCAGATTCCACATGTAAATGATGAGCCATGGAAACAAGTCCCGGAGGCCTCCGTGAGATCAGGACAGACCAAAGGAAAATAAGGTAGTGGGCCTAAGAAAAGTCAAAGTCTTCCCTAGTTTTCCTCTTTCCTGCTCCCTCTGGGTGGTATTCAAGGACACTGGGAGATGGAAGAAACAAGTGCAAGAATGTAGCACTATCTGTCAGATCAGTAAGGCCGGGAGGGATTAGCATGCACTGTGGGCAACAAAGACCTAAATAGACATGGAGCTTTTCCTCCGAGTCTTCTTCAGCTGGAGGTACTGCATACACAGGTACCACTGACTTGAATCCAGAGTCTTCCCCTGACCATCCCTAACCCTCAGTCCCCTCCCCTAGAAGCACTGACACACAGGCCTGGGGACCAGACTCCATTGGTAGGAGGGGACAGAGGCCGCCTGGGACAGGGCTTCCATCATCCCCAGAGCTGAGGGAAGAGAGTGAGGCCACCCTCAGCTGTGGCCCCTTGGAAGGCACCGGTGTTTGAACGAGGGTGAGGGCGGCTCTTGCCCTCACTTCTAGGGGGGTCAGGTTTTAAGTAGGTCACCGTTCGGACACTTACACCCCACTTTTATCTCTGTCTCTTCTACTCTAAGGCAGGAGTGCTGCCAGGCAGTGGTGTGGGTTACCCAGCTTCTCCTCCTTTGGAGGCCAAACCCCTCACCTGCCAGGTGGCACCTCTTACGGGCTCCAACCTATTTCCGCCAGGCGCACCCCGGAGCTGGAGTCTGGGGGAATGACCACCCGCCCCCCGCACACCCCACTTTCCTCCCACAGCCATGGTGGGCCCTGGCCACACCCCTGTTGAAGCCCTGGATCCGCATCCCCCTAGAGACAAAGCCCCAATGCCTCCGAGCAGCCCATTCTTCGCTCTCCTTCCTCCCTCGATGCCCCCGACCACGCCGCCTTCCTGCACAGCTCTGTCTGCGCTGCTTCCTCTCCCTTGAACATCCAGACTCCATCGCCCAACAAATCCCTGCTTGTTTTTCACGGTCCAGCACAGGCTTCCCTACCCACCTGCAGAGCCTTCCCCGGCCACCCCTCCTTCCCTGGTGCCTCCCCAGTCCCCATGCTTCGCTTATCAAATCATTCCCACAATCTCCTCTAGTCATGGACATGTCTGTGTCCCCACCAGAGCACAGGACCTTGGAGGACAGCAATGACACTCTGATTCATTAACTGAATGCCTACTACATACCAGATGCCTTCTGGGAGTCAGAGATACAGCAGTGAACACAAGAGACGAGATGAAGCTAATATGCTAGTGATAAAGAGGCCAGCACACAACAGTGCTCTCCTGGATGCAAGATTGTTCCGCAGGCTCTCTGAGCACGCCCATGTCTTTCTTCCCCAGTGGTGTATCTTTTTTCCCTAAGTTCTAAGGGTCCCCATGAGACTTGCAATGAGGGGAGCAGCAGGCAGTGGCAGCTCATCCCGGGCTCACCCCCTGAACCTGTCTCCAAGGCCCCTTTTTCTCTGACTTCCCAGGAAGCTAAAAGCAGCCTCACCTTCGCTCACTTCTTTCCTATGTTTCTAGGGAGCCAAAGCAGCCCCTAGGCTCTCTCCTATTGCTTCTTCTACCCTAAGTCCTTCCTTTGTTCCACTGTCCCCAGATTTAATGAATGGACTCTCAAAGACTGTTCTGAGTTCTTTATATTAACTAAGTTAGTTACCACCACAATGATTATTATCATCCCCATTTTACAGATAAAGCAACTAACGGTCCAGATTATACAACTTGCTCAGGATGCACAAGGTGGTAAGTGGCAGGGCGGGGACAACCCTGTACCAGACCATGTTCCCAACCACTGGTCCATCCTGCCTCTCAGTGCTGTTTTCTCTACTCTGCTTTGCTCATTTTGGTATCCACAGTGCCCAGGCTAGGGCTTGGCCCACACCGCATGCCCAGTAAAAGTCTGCTAAGTGAAGCAACCCCTGAATTGTGAATGGTGGTCCCCTGCCTGAGGCACCCACTCTTCCTCTTCCCCCACCCAACTCCTTCCAGCTCACAAAACCTTCCCGGTCTCCTTCCCTGACTCATTTGGCCCCTGAATTGTCTCCTCCTAGACGCTCCTCTCCACGCTGCACTTACACTACTTATCCTGACACCTAATCACACACCACCTGACATCCTATCACCTGAAGCTGTGTGGCCATCTTTGCCAGCTCCCTGAGAGCCCCCAGAGAATAACCAATATGGTGCCAGGTACGTGACAAAAATGGATACAGAAATACTAACCTAAATCCCTCTCCATTTTTCCATTCTCACCGGAGCTATTTTTCCCCTTGCCCAAGGGAAGCAAGCCAGAACTCGGGTCAGACACAACCTCTGCTGCAACTGTATCCACATTGCCCAAAGCTGGGAGCTGTAACAGCCAAGGTCACAATTAGGGTACAGCTGTGGTTAAAACAACACGCAGAGATGGATGTTTTTAACCCTTTGGTGAAACCCATCAAGAAGTTCAATGCCCTTTATTAGAAAATGCCCATAACAAAATCTGACCTGGACAGTACGCGCAGGTACCTCCTGGGTGTGCCAGAAAGACAAGAGTCCCTACAGTAGGTAAGACAAGAAATTACCCATATATGTTTTTTAAATTATATTTTATTGATTATGCTATTATAGTTGTCCTAGTTTTCCCTCTCTGTCTCCCCTCCAACCAGCACCCCCAACTCCCTCAGGCAATTCCCACACCATTGTTCATGTTCATGGGTCATGCATATAAGTTCTTTGGCTACTCCATTTCCTATGCTGTACTTTACATCCCCATGGCTATTCTGTAACTACCTATTTGTACTTCTTTATCCCCTCGTCTCTTCACCCATTCCCCCATAGCCCCTCCCATCTGGCAACCATCAAAACACTCTGTATCCATGATTCTGTATGCATTCTTCTTGTTTGCTTAGTTGGTTTTTTAGATTCAACTGTTGACAGATTTGTATTTTTTGCCATTTTATTGTTCATAGTTTTGATCTTCTTTTTCTTAAATATGTCCCTTTAATATTTCATATAATCATGGTTTGGTGATGATGAACTCCTTCAGTTTTTTTTGTCTGGGAAGCTCTTTATCTGCCCTTTATTCTAAATGATATCTCTGCTGGGTGGAGAAATCTTTGCTGTAGGTCCCTGCTTTTCATGACTTTGAATATTTCTTGCCAATGCCTTCTAGCCTGCAAAATTTCTTTTGAGAAGTCAGCTGACAGTCTTATAGGAACTCCCCTGTAGGTAATTAACTGCTTTTCTCTTTCTGCTTTTAATACTCTCTCTTTATCTCTAACGTTTGGTATTCTAATTATGTTGTGTCTTGGAGTGGGCCTCTTCACATCCATCTTGTTTGGGACTATCTGTGCTTCCTGGACTTGCATGTCTATTTCCTTCACCAAATTAGGAAAGTTTTCTTTCGCTATTTTTTCAAATAGGTTTCCAATTTCTTGCTCTTCCTCTTCTCCTTCTGGCACCCCTATGATGCAAGTGTTGGACCTCTTGAAGTTGTCCCAAAGGCTGCTTATACTATCCTCATGTTTTTTTATTCATTTTTCTTCATGTTCTGATTGGTTGTTTTTTGCTTCCTTATGTTCTGTATCATTGATTTGATTCTCAGCTTCATTCACTCTACTGTTGTTTCCCGGTAAATTGTTCTTTATTTCAATTAGTATATGCTTTGTTTCTGACTGGGTCTTTTTTGTGCTTTTGAGGTCCTCACTCAGTTCCTTGAGCATCCTTATAACCAGTGTTCTGAACTCTGCATCTCATAGATTACTTATCTCCATTTTCATTTAGCTCTTTTTCCAGTTTTGATCTGTTCTTTCATTTGGGCCATGTTTCTTTGTCTTCCTGTTTTGGCAGCCTCCCTGCATTTTTTTTTTTTTTTTTTCAGTGTATTAGGTAGAGCTGCTTTGACTCTGTGTCTTGGTAGTGTGGCCTAATGTAGTAGGTGTCCTGTAGGGTCTAGTGACACAGCCTCCCCTTTCACCAAAGCTGGGTACTCAAGGTTCACCCTTCATGTGGGCTGAGTACACCCTCTTCTTGTAGTTGAGCCTGAGTTGCTGTTGGCAGATCAATGGGAGGGATTTACCCAGGCCAGTCAGCTGCAAGGATTGGCTGTGACCACTGACCACCAACCTCTGCCCGCTGCAGAGGATCAGCTGGGCAGGGGCAGGGTGGTTGTCCTCCAATGTTGTCTGTAGCTGTCCACTGAGTGTGTTGTCCCTGGGGTTTCCCAGGTGGTGTAGGCTAAGGTCAGCCCCTACATATGTTTTACCCGGGGCCACCCTGCATGAGCTATAAAGCAACATGAGATGGCTGCTATGTGTGCTTGGCTTGGAGATTCCCAGGTGAAGCCAAGCTGTGAATCTAGGCTGGCTGTTGCTAGTGCCCAGCCTGGGGCTCACTGAGGCCAGCTGTTGCTTGTTTGATAGGATTTAGGAATTTGTGGAGCAAGAACCAAGACAAGCCATTCATATAGAAAAGCAGCTTGGGTGGGCCCATAAATTAGGTGGGATAGGGTCTCTGGGGATCTCCAAGGCGGGTCAAACAGTGTTAGCCAGATTAATGAATTCTCAGATATGGCACCAGCTTGCCAGCTCTGTGCGGGGAGGGTTTAGAAAAGGGACAATGGTCTCTGCTCACACTTCAATTTCTCCCTGTGTGCCACTGCTGCCTTTCAAGCTGCTACCCTGGTGCTGGAGCTGAAAGGGATTGAGTCTGAGCAGGTGAGTCTGTGTGTGGGTTCTTTAAGAGGAACAGCTGGGCGCTCCAGAAGTTTCTTCCACTGACTCAATCCCCACTAGTTTTCGCAGCCAGAAGTTGTGGGGACTTATCTTCCTGGCACTGGAACCCTGAGCTGTGGAGCCTGGTGTGGGCCTGGGACTCCTTGCTCCCGAGATAGTGCCCCCGAATTTCTATCCACCTCACGTGGGTGAGGGACCAGCCTGTTCCACATCAGTCTGGATGAATGTGGTTTCTTTACTTCCGGAGTTGTCAGACTTCCATTCAACTGAATTTCTGACATTTCTGAGTGGTGATTGTTCAATATATTATGTAGTTGAGTGAAGAGGCGAGCCATGTCTGCCTACACCTCCATCTTAACTAGAAATAACCACATATATTTGGACCAGTGGAGGCATTACAGAAAAAAGACAAAATACCCGGTGTTAAGGAAAATATTGGGTTGGCCAAAAAGTTTGTTTGTTTGTTTTTTCTGTAAGATGGCTTTAATAGCACTTAGTTGTCTTTAACTTCATTTGAAACAATTTTGTTAGATTGTATTGTGACAGCTGTCATATCAGCATGCATTTTTTTAAAAAACTTATCAAAAGTGGTGAATTTTTGTGTAGCCATTTTAATATTGAAGATAGAAGAAAATGAGCGACATTTTGGCATATTATACTTTATTATTTCAAGGAAAAAAGTGAATGCAACTAAAATACAAAAAAATATTTGTGCAGTGTATGAAGGTGCTGTAACTGATTGAACATGTCAAAAATGGTTTGCCAAGTCTTGTGCTAGACATTTCTCACTGGACGATGATGCTCCACAGTTGGATAGACCAGTTGAAGTTGATAGCAATCAAATTGAGACACTAACTGAGAACAATCAATGCCATATCAGGCAGGAGATAGCCGACATACTCAAAATATCCCAATCAATAAGTTATCAATGAAAATGAAGAATGTGCCTTCTATTTTACAGAAAAAAAAACACACACACACACACAAACTCTTTGGCCATCCCAATACTTGCTAAAATTTATTGAACTATACTATGTACTGGGAACTGAGTACTTCACTTGTATTATTCTCATTTAATCACTGCAAAAGACTCATAGGGTGGAAACCAGTGTGTGCCCCATTTTATTTAAAGTTAAATAACTGACCTGGGTCCCACAGCCACAAAGTGGGGCTGGCCAGCCTGCACACTCACTCTGCACCCCATGGCTGCCCCATATAAAGTCTGGAGTGGGAACAGCTGAACTGTGTGTGAGGCCAAGTCTAGCACTCAACACAGAGACAGTAGCCTCAGGGAAGTGGTCCCTCCACCTATCCCACTTGATAACACACACCAGGCAAAACTTTCCAGGAAGGTTTCAAACAGGCATGGATGGGAGAGCCAGGGAATGTTATCAACCTGTAGGAAGTAAGTAAATAACTCCATTAAGGTTCTTCCAACCCAAAGGCTGGTCATCAATGCATCCTCCAGATTGATTTATGACCAAAAGGGGGAACTGTGAATGAAAAAAGGGGTTCTATGGAAAGTAACATCACAAGGTGATCTGATCATTAATTCCTAACTGGGCAGGTCAGGATGGGTAGCCACACCCCAAGCATGTAATGTCTTTAAAAACTTAGGAAGAACTTAAGGTCCTCAGCAAGGACAAAGTATCCTGGGCCACAGAATGCTTAACATAAACTTTAAAAGCTCAACTCTTGGCTCTCTGCCAGACGCCAGGTGCCAGGGCCTTCCCTGCCTGAGCCGGTGGTGGATCTGCCAGGACCCACGGCCCTGAGGCTGTGCTTCTGAGCCAAGGACATCTGTACTCCCTCCCCAGGTGGCCACTGCTCCCAGCACCACACCCCTCACATTACCCCTGAGGCACTTATGGGGCCAGAAGAGACCAGCCACCATCTCCTGTGTAACCTCACAGCCTGCCTCCCTCTCCTCCACTAGGAATGTCCAGGGACAAGGACCTGGGTGATAACCCAGAGGCTGCAGAAAAGCATTAGAGTGAGGATTTCATGGCTAACTCTCCTCAAAAGGCCAAATCTTTTCACTATGAAGAGTTTATTTTCAAAATCTTCCACTTGGGGCGGGACTGCCTCATACAGTCTCTGAGCTCAGGGTGCAGCCCTCTGGCAGGAGTCTCAGAAAGCCATCTCCAGGCACAGTCCACTACACAGTCTCCCCGGACCCCCTGGGCCCAGTGTGAAGTCCAGGGCCTTCACTCTAACTGGATGTGTGTGTCTTGGAGGCAGAGAGATGACAACTCCCACCAGACCAGCCAGGGCTCTGCCCAGGAGCTGACTCAACAGCAGGTGTCACAGGGTTTGCTCCCAGTGAGTCCTGAGCCAAGGGTCCAGCCCGTGCCCTAACCTCCCCTTCTATGGCCACAGTCCCTTAAGTGACTGGTGCACAACTTGAATGTTTCCCTGAAACAAATCAGAGCCAGCTTCCACAGCACAGTCCACTGCAGAGCTGGGTGGGGACAGGCCACGCGGGGCACAGGGGAACTGTGAGGACTCCAACTAAGGACCACTGCGGCTGATCCTGGCCACCTAAAACCCGTTCGGCAAGTTCCGTAACCTCATCTTCCTTGTCTGTAAATGAGGATCATAACAGGACCTACCTTACAGGGTTGATAGGAGGATTAAAGGAGCCATGCCTATTAAACCGTTGGCCAGTGCACATGGGGGGCACAACACAAGCAGCTGACTTCTCAGAGTGACAGTCCGTCCCTCTGCCCCAGCACTCAGCTTCCTGCACCCCAGAAACAAGCAAAATCCAACATAGACCTTAGAGGGAAATAAATCTCAAACCTTTCCACTGACTCGAGGGGGCAATGAGCACCAGCAGGACCTCCCGGTCCACAGGCACAGCAGGATCTTCACACAACATGTTATTACACCTTCAATCACTCGGCTCCTCGGACACATGGAGAGTTTGAAATAAAAACAGAGTGTTTTGGGGTCTAATTTAAATATCTATCTATACACAGAATAGGAAGCCAATTACTTTCTCCTTCCCCAAAGAATTAATATCCCCTCTGAGTTTTAGAAACCATCTGGTGCCAAACACACAAACACGTCTATGCATTTTCAGGTGCGGAGGGCTGGGAAAAAGTCAAAGCAGAGGCCGACTGAGCCCTCTCTGGCTCCCACCCACACACCATGGCTAAAAAAGATATAATTATTCAAAGCCTCCATAAATGGATGTAATTTCAGGTACCACCAATTCCATTTAGAAACGCATTAATGTGTACAGTGATTATAGATATTTAGCTTCATGGCATTCATCAGTTTCTTTGAAACCCCAGGTCAAAGTGTGTGGAGAAAAAAAAAAGATTCCAAACTTTCATGCACAGGGAAGGGAACCTCCCCACCACCACCACCACCGGAACCCTGACCACTGACTTTGGTGTCTCTCGTCACCCTGTGAGCTTACAAACCCCAATTAATTCCCAACTCCCATCAACCCTCTCTTCCTGTATGTCAGCCCATATTGAGAAGATCATGCCAAATGTCAAATCAAGTAACCTACACCAGTTTGGCTGAGCACTGATCTGCACCCAACACAGTCCCCAGGTTGCTGCTCCTGGCACTGAGTCACAATCCTGCCCCTACCCTGTCTCCCCCAGAACCAGCTCAGGGCACACTGCCAGACACCTCTACAAACTTACTCATCATTGCCACTATCTGCCAGGACACATTTATTCTCTCACACAGAGGAAGAATTCCCATTTCTCACTTAATTGCAGCCTACTTGCTTGCTCTATCAATGTCTGTCACTCAGAACAACCCACCCCTCACCCCAGCCCCTCCTCTGCCCTCAGGAGGACCTCTGAGTGGTCATGGGATTCTGAGATGTAGAATAGCCAGCCACCACACCCCCCCACCCCCCGCACAGGAGGGCATAGTCCCCATTCAGTGGTCACCTACAAGACCAGCCCCATTACCAACCTGTGCAACCGGCAGTATCACCTGCGTAGAGGAGAGGGCAGTCTTAGGCATAAGACCTGGGTTCCAGAAACTCAGGTCAAATTTTAGCAAGCCCCCAATAAATCTGCTGCCCCCATAGTAACTGCTGGCGCCAGTGACTACCTATGACCTTCAAAGGTATCCTTATCTGCAGACAGGAATTTACAACTTCTCTGTTCTCAGAATCAACTCCCCCATCTGCAGGGAGGCTCGCCAACTCCCACTCCTAATCAACTCTCCCATCAGACCATCTGCAGTGGGTCCAGCCGACTCCTGCTCCCCTTTGAAAACCCTGCCTTACTGCTGCTTGTGGCTGACACCGCTTTGGTCTCAGCGCGCCTGTATGCAGTTGGCTAAATAAATCTTTTAAACTCATGGCCTGTTCTCCTCTCATTTCTCCTCTCACTCTGCTGAACCTAACAGGCAGAGCATCCCCAAACTCTGTGAAGGAAATCAGAGGCCCACCAGGGAGCCTGGCTCTCGGGCATCTACCCTGGGTAATGGGGTGGGCATTAGAGACAGCTGCACCCTAACTGACACTGTCTCCAGGCCGCCCCACAGTTCTATCCAATCAATTATGAAAGGAGTCCTCCTGTAAATGAAAAAGTTCTCAATGCCTGAGCACCCACTATGTGCCAAATCACATGCTAGGAGCTTCAGAGAGGCCATCTCATTTAATTCTCAAATAACACGTGGGAGAAAATTAGGGGAGCTGAAGCTCTGCGATGTCTTCACTTTCAGGGTCTGTACACTCACCCGTGGAGTTGGTAGTAATGCTGATTCCCAAGCCTACCCTCTTGAAGTTTGGACCGAGCACTCTAGAACATGGCTTCTACTTCAGTCTATCCCCACTGCTCTCTCACCCAGTGCTCTAATACAGACACCGTGGGTACTGCCTCAGGGAAAAAAGATAAAAAGAGCTAGATGCCCTGCCAGGCAGTGCAAACACTAATAATAATACCTAGAAAGCCTCTCTCTAGGGGAGGGAGTGGGGGATGGGAGGGCAGTAAACCAAAACTGCCCACTTGGAAAATGGGTCTATAAGTACAAAGAACCTATGCATTTCTCTCTGGACACAACCACACAGGGCTTTGAAAACAAGGAATCATTTCTTTGACATACGGCTCCAACCATTTTAAAGTCCCCAGATTCCTTTTAAAGACAAGTCTCAACAGGCAGCCCTGAGATCAGATTTCCCCAAAGAGAACAAACCACAGCTCCTGTACTGGTTGTGCCATATGTCACCACAGGAAGAGGCTTCGGTTCTAGTAGCTATGATAATACTTAATTCTTATATAGCATGTACAATACGGCAGGCACTGCTCTAAGCCAGCAGCATGGTCATCGTCCCCATCTTCCAGATGAAGAAACATCTGAAGACACAGAGAGCTCTAAGTGACCTGCCCACACTAGCAGCAGAGCCAGGATATCAACCTAGACACTCAGACTCCAGAATTAATGTTTCGTAACCCCCTTATGGCACCACCTCTCAGACACAGGAGTCAGAAACACCCCTTGGGCCATATTGCTGATTACACCTTTCTCCTGAAGCCCAGCGATCCAGGCCCAGGCCCTGCTCCTCAGCTTAGCACCAGCCTCTTCCAGACACAGACAGGCACACACACACTCCCGCTCCTTCGCACTTGCTTCCTGGCCTCTCCTGCCTCGGGCTGCCCATGCTCTGCCCCACAGCTGCCTGGCCTTCCTCACACTCACCTTCTGAAGCTCCCTAGGGGCCTCTCCTCAGGACCCCAGCCCCAGTCCCCCACGCTGACACTTCCAGCGTCCCTCTCTTCTGGACTGGGCACTGCTGGGCACTACTTCTCTCCACATCACCCAGTGGGAGACTGGGATGCGGGAGATGCTTCATCAGAATCTGGTGGCTGAACGGATGAATCCTGAACCACAAGCCTCTGAGTTAACTGTTTCCCCAGTAAGGGGCTCACCACCCCTTAGGGTGATACACTGATGCCATCTGGGGACAGGCACTGACAAGGGAGTCTGCAAGCAGAGAGAGTATGGTTATTGCAGAGGTCACTGTATGCATCTAAAACACTGCTCTGGCTCCCCTCCTTCTGGCAAGAAGATGGGCTCATCTCCATGTCATTGGGGGTGGGGGGTGGGGGGAGCACGCAGGAGGCTGTGCAGCCAGGGGCCTGGGTATGGGGATGACATGGGCCTGCTGCTGCCTCCTCCCTCCAGCACGCTGCCCACCCTCCCGGCACTGCACTGTCCAGGGAAGCCCAGGAGGCAGCCAGCAGCCCTAGAAGAGACTGCACACTAACTGCAAGCTGCCCGACCTTGAGAGGGTGAGGGCTCTGCCTTGGCAGGAAAAGCCCCTGAGAGACCCTGAGATCATTGGCCGTGACATTGGAAATGCTCTTCTGGCAGAACCTGAAAGGAACAGTCTGGCTCTAAGCCGGCTTAAGAGGCTCATCAGTCCCTAAGCTGAGGTCAGCTGACATCTGGGGGCAGTGGGGGGTTCATTCTCCCAGAGCACCAGGGACCCACCCACTGTCCCACCTGGGGGCCATGCACCCCACCCTTCACCCTTCTATCCTGTTGGGGACTTTTAGAAGGAGGGGCACAGGACTCTGTCTTGGCACCATCAGGACAGGTTCAGAGGACCAGGTTTGTGGAATAGACCCTATAAGACGATTCAGAACAAAGAGGGGTGGCAATGGGAGCCAGAGGACACCTCAGATCACATCATCACATCATACAAACAGCACACGAATTTGGAGCCAAAAAGACTCAGGTTCAAATCCCAGCTCCCCCACTGATGCTTTCTCTGGCCTTGGGAAGATTTTTTAAGCCCCTTCCCACTCCAAGCCTCAACTGCTTGACCTGTAAAATGAAGACAAAAAAAATATCTGCCTCTAAAAGGAATAATATATTTTCAACTAGCGTAGAGCACCACGAAGATTATCACTGTTGACATCTGTGGCCCAGACAGCACCAGACAATACATGTGCCCTTCAGCCATCAGAGCCAATAACCAGGTGGCCCCGGGATTAAGGAGCGGACATCTGTGCAGCCTCTCAGTGCTCAGGAAAGAGGCAAACCAGAAGCTGCTTCCACACCTCACTGCCCAGGGCTCTTTGTCCCCAGGTTCCTGCAGCACGGACAAGGAACCCACAGCCTTGGGACAGTATGCCCTTCACGGACAAGGTTAAATAGTGTTGTTTTTACATGAACTTCTTATTTGGAAATCACTTTAAATTTGCAGAAAAGTTACAACGCTAGTACAAAGGACCTCACACAGACAGACTCACTGTTACCATTTGGTCCCACCTGCTCCATCACCCACTCCCCTGCATAGGCCCGCACACACGCACACACAGTTTGTCTTCCCCAAGCACTTAAGAGCAGATACTTCAAGGACAACTTTTTAATAGCCATCATCGTCGTGGACTTTTTATGGGTCCCAAACAATTTCTTAGTAGTCCTGCCGTTTGCATGCTCCCAACACAAGTGACCCCAGCTCCAGGGCACCAGACTCTCCTAGGGCAGCTGAATGAGATTAGGGTTCCGAATTCATGTCGCCACCCCATCTCACAGTTTTGTGGATGTACAAAAGAGGAGCTCACATTTATTGGGCACTTACTATGTGCCAGGTACTTGCTAAACCCTTTCCATTGACTAATGCATGTACTTCTCACATTTACGCCCTTTTTACTGGTGATGAAGAGAGGCTTAAAGGGAGTAGGTAACTGGCCAAGGTCAGGGAGCTGTAAGTGGTGGAGCTGGAATTAGAACCTAGGAATCCAGAGCCCAGGTACCTGCCCACTGCCTCCTGACCCACGCTACTGCCACATGTGCACTCCCCACGCATGCTCTTGCATGATGAAGTTGCCTGGCTGTGCTCTGGGCTTCCAGAAAAACCAACCCTGCTCCCAGGCCAGCATCCAGAGGACTGTGAGTAGGCTGCACGCAAGAAAGAGAGGTGGTCTGGCACAACTCGGTCCAGGCAGAAGATGCCCGAGGTCACACCAGCTGCTGAGGTCATTTTCCTCGAGTCCTGTACATCCCGCTTTAGACACGCAGGGCCCAGACAGGCTGCAAAGTCAGTGAGCGGTGTCCCACACTTTACTGTCACTTAAGACTGAACGGGGCAACTGGTGCCCCTGCAGGCACATGTTTCTGTTGAGGAAAACACAAAGCCATATGACAAACACGATGCCGCCCTGCCAAAGCAGTGATCTTTAATGGAAGCTATGGATAGGGGGTTCTCTAAGTTAAATTGAGAGTGAAGTTTACATGAATTTTTGGACAGAATCAACATTTTGAGGGCATTTTCTACCATCCAGTCTCCCAGGTGAGTCGAACTTCACCCTCTTCTGTCATTAGGGCAGTGGTTGAAAAGTCTGAGAAGCTCTGATCTGAGACCACCACATGTCCACCCACTATACCTCCAAGAAGCTGAACTAATATAGCATGTGGCTTCATCACTCTGAGCCCACATTTCTGCACTAAAAAATGCAGTAACTGTGAGCCTCCAAGCAGATAATGTTCATGAAGCACTTGGTGAACAATAAAACATTAACCCAAAACACTTCTCTTCTCAGAAAATCTAAATGGAAATGTTTTGACAACCACTTAAAAACAATGGGCAAATAAAACCATATTCTTCCATGCCTTTCCATCTGCCAATATTTACTCACTCACAACACCATGCCAGTTTACTGAGATGCTGCTGTCTCAGGCTGAATAAAAAGATCCAAACCAGGCTCTCTTCTGAAGGGGCAGAAACTTGGAGCAGGCACCTCATTAAATCACGAAACAGTCCCCACAACGAAGTGCTTTCTTAACTAAGCTCATTTTTATGAGGCACATAATGCAATGGAATATTACTCAGCCATTAAAAGGATGAAATCTTACCATTTGCAACAACATGCTAAGTGAAATAAGTCAGAGAAAGACAAATACCATATGATTTCACTTATATGAGGGATCTAAAGAGCAAAATGAACACATAAAACAGAAACAAACTCATAGATATGGAGAATAAGTTGATGGTGGCCACATGGGTGTGGGCTTGTAGGGGAGATGGATGAAAAAGGTGAAGGCACTGAGAAGTACAGACTGGTAGTTAAAAAATAGTCATGGGGATGCAAAGTACTGCCTGGGCAATATGGTCAATAATACTGTAATAACTGTGTGTGATGTTAGGTGGGTGCAAGACTTCTCTGGGGGATCACTTTGTAAATCACATAAATGTCTGACCTCGCTGCTGTACACCTAAAACTAATACAATCCTGAATGTCAACTATAATTGAAAAGTTAAATTAAAATAAAATAGGCTCCTTTTCCCAAAGCCTTCAATGTCAGAAGCCAAAATTCACTCCTATACATGTTAAGAAAATAGAAAGACTGCCACCAGTGCACAAGAAACCTACACCGGCCCACTTCACACACGCAGCACTGCGGCTCAGGGATAACACCTCTCCCCCAAACCCACCCTGTCTTTTCTCTGAAAAAGAAGAGATTTCCAAAACAACGGGCGACCAGTTTCTTCAAGAGTTTCTCCCAGATCTTTTCTGGGATGGTTCTGAGGTCGTGGTACAAATCATGGCTCTTAATCCTTCCTTCAGCTTTCTGCACAACACCGCTCTTGTTCCTTCTGCACAGCACCTACCATTTCAATCCATGAGTCAGTTTTCACCCTTGATAAAACAACCAGGAAACGAAACGTCAAGTGTGGCCAAAACTTGCCAACCTGTGTGAACCTTTTCTGAACTTGCACAAGAGGTTTCAGAATTTCCCTTTTAAATAGATGTAAGCAGTGTAAATAATAAAAAATTAAATAAATGAGTAAATAAATAAATGTAAGCTGCAAGTTTCCCAGAAATTCTTTGTAGAACAGTGGCTCTCTGGTTTGAAATAAAGTTTCTGGGACTACTGTTCCCAGACAAGTTTCAGTGAGAAAGATGACAACTAAATGAACCAACAGGTTGGCGCTCTACAAGACAAATTCCACTGACATGAAGTTCAACATTTGTCTGGGGAGGACAATGTGGCAACATTGTTCCTGGGGCGGCCTGAAAGACCGCCCGCCCCTTGGCTGACAGTGTAATTACACCTCAGGAGGGCGGCTTCCTGGGCCGTCCAGTACTCACAGGCTTTCCTGAAGGGCCTTCTACACTTGGGGTCTGCAGACAGCTAGGGTTCCCACCTGGACATTCTGTCACCCCTGGTTCAGCCTTCACTCCCCAACGTTTCCTCCCTCCCTTTAGTGTCAGACTCAAAATTGGGCTTGCTGAATACAAAAACACACTCTAGATATTTAGCATTACCTCTAGAAGGGTAGCCCTTCTGAAGAGGCTTGAAGTCTTGACTCCCGCCAGTCCCCACTCGCTGCCTCCCTGAGACAGGTTCCTAACTGTGCACTCCCAGCCTCCTGGAGCCCCACACCTCAGCCAGCCTCCCTGCTCCTCACTCCTGCCCTGTGGCGTCTCAGAGCAGTGCTTGGTGGCGGTGATTCGGCCTATGAGGTCAATGCCCCGATATCTGCATTTAAATTTATAATCCACAATACAGAGATGAACCATAATATTTATGCTAATATATATATTTTTTTACTCAGACTATTAAATAGCAAGTAAAAACACCATGACAAGTAGAAGGAAAGACTGCAGAAGAAAAGAAAAAGTGTTATAGTTTAAAACCTTTATATTTCTGGCCTTTTGAACAAGAGGCCCTGCACTTCCATTTTGTACTGCGCCCTGCAACTGTTGTAGCCAGTCTTGTCCCTGGACTTGCTTCGGTCCAAAGGGCTGGGGAGTGGAATGGAAAGTCAGCCTCACTCCAACCCTCAGATATGTCTTTCCCAAGAGCCTCACTGCCCTCATCTGAGGATTTGCACCTCCAAAAGGAATGGCACCTCCAATGGATGGCCCTGCAAGGCTCCAACACTGAAACTGAGGACCGTGAAGCTAGAAGAGACCTTGTGCAATCAGGTGTTTCCTGGACCTGGCAACCAGGGAGGGAGGGCAGCCAGGTCCAAAGGCCAGTAGACATCCCAGTCCCCAGATATAGAGCATGAGGTCAATGAGGTTAAGAAGCTAGAGGCTGGATTCCTGCTTTGTGTATTATTCTTGACAGCAAGAAACTAACTACATAAAAGAAGCCTTGGGTACAGGCTCCAGTGTTGACAGGTGCCATTCCTGGCTACTTCTCTTCTTCCACCTTGCCTGATCTCGCCCACACCCTGACTTCCTCAATAAGAAGTTTTCCAAGACCCGCAACACCTACTGAACTCCTTGAGTCCCTTACACTGCTGCTTCAATAAATACCAAGTGCCTACTCAATGCCCAGTGCTGGGATGGGCACCAGTCTCAGAGGTGGGGAACAGGCTTCTGCTGTCAAGGAGCAGCCCTTGCACCGGCAGGGTGGCCAAGACCGCTGCTCTCTGCCATTCACCCTCCTTAACAACTCAGGACCTATTCAAAACCTACTGTAGGGAGAACCCAACCCAAGGGGTCCCACGAAACCCCTGAAGACCAGTGGCTTCTTCTAGAACTTCTCCCTCATGGGTCTCATGTTTGAAAAGGCTGTGTTTGTCAAACTGTTTTTGCTAAGTAATAAATTAATGTCTCCCATTTGTTACTAATCAGAGACGTACACCATCACCAATCAGCATAGGAGACCAAGGGCTGCTGCCCTTCCAAGGTGCCTGAGTCCCCAGCAAAAACAAAGAAGGGGTCTTGGGCAACGGTAGATGTCATGTAGCTCCTTCAAATATCCACCTTGGCTCTCACTGGTGACCTAGAGTAGAAGGCACCATTGCTACGATGGTTACCATATTAGAAACTAAAGACCCATGATTCTAATCCCAGCTCTGACACTTCGGTCAAATCACTGAAACTTCATGGACTTAAGTTTCATCATCTGTAGAACAGGATACCCCTGCTTTGCAGCTTCTCGGGGCTCTTACAAGGATCAAGTACAAAAAGATACCAGAAAAAGCCAACTGCCTTTGCTGTTGGAATGACCAGGATTATTACGTTTCCACATAGATAACATGGAACTACTAACAGTTCCTACTTCATCAAGTTGTTGTAAAAATTAAATCAGATAATAGTTATAAACAGTTCCTGGTATTTTTCAAGGTCTGGAAAAGATGAGGCTATTAGCCCTGACTGGTGTGGCTCAGTGGATTGAGTGTGGGCCTGTAAACCAAAAGGTTGCCAGTTCAATTCCTGGTCTGGGCATGTGCCTGGGTTGCAGGCCAAGGCCCTGGTTGATGTGTCCCTCGCACATAAATGATTCTCTCCCTCTTTTTCTCTCTCCCTTCCCCACTCTCTAAAAATAAATAAGCATTTTCAAATAAAATAAAATTTTAAAGGACGAGGCTATTACATAATTGCAACTACTATTATTGATGCTACTGTTAATAGCACTATTATCACCATTACAATTATATCCTGCTACCTGTCTAAGGGACTCATGGGAAAATAGAGAAGTCCTAGAGTATGAGTCTTCTTAGAAGGAATGTCAGCATTGCCTAGTCTGGAACAGGGAGAACCAGGAGTAGATTCATCATATGTTTTGTCCCTGGTTAATTCACAGGTGAACACAAAGTGCAGAAACCAAAACTAAAATCCATCTACCTTAGTTCAAGGTTTTCTCCTTCAAGAAATGAATTCTGGAGAGTATTCAAACATCTGATAACTATCAAGAGCAACTGATAAATCCTGAAAATCTCACACAACTTTCCAGGCAAGGATTCACTGGGGAAAATCACATCAGCTGTGCCGAAGCTTTGTCCCTCTAGCTGAGCCATGTTAGAGATCCACACTCCAACCCTGCCCTGACACACACACACCAAAAAATAAATAAAAAAGAAAAGAAAAGAAAATTCAGAAATGCTCATGGCAAATCCAAGAAAGCAGACTGAACCTGTCAGTGGATGAGGCCCTGCTGCTGTCTGAGACCAATAGGACTAATGCCCTGGGTCCCTTCCCTCTCACCTCTCAGAAACACTGCTCCAGCAACTGTCCCTTCCCCTTCCTGCATTACCTGTTTCTTCCCCTCTACTGGATCATCCCCATCAGAACAAACCATGCTCTTCCATCTCCTACAATCTCTCCTTCAAACCCACATCCTTCCCAGTTCTCAGCTAATTTCTCAACTCCATTCTGTAACAAACCTGTCTGAAAGATTCATTCAAAATTACTGACTCCATTTCTTCATGCCATCTTTTCTCTTCCAGCTACTCCAGCCAGGTTTTGTCCTTTAGGCTTCCGGGAGCCCTCCTTCTCCTAGGTTTTTTCCTATCTTCTCTGTCCCCTTTGCTGGACCCACCTCTTTTCACAGCCTGTAAATGCTGCTATGTCCCAAGGCTTGGGCATCTTCTTTTTCCTGTCTACACTCTCCTCCTAAGCGATTTCATCTAATCCTGTTGTCTTGAATAACACCTATCATACCCAAATGCATCTCTTCAGCCTTCTCTCTCCTGTAGCTTCAGATGCATACAGCTGACTTGGTGATATGTTCACATCTCAAATACAACATGGCGAAACAAGGTCTCACTCTCCACCAGCCCAAACCTGTGCCTTGCCCAACCTTCCCTTCTCAATGATGGGAGTACCGTCCAGCCAGGTGCTTAAGTGTCCAGGAGTCATCTTTGACTCTTTCTCTTATGGACTGCATCCAAATTGTCTAGCCTGAATCTGACCTCTGACCTCAAGTGTTGCACCCTCAGTGAAGCCATCATTAACTCCTGCCTGGACTACAGCAATGGCCACCTACTTACTGTTCTCCTGCCCTCTACAGTTGCCCACCCACAGTCTACTCTACAGCAGATACAGTGATCTTTCTAAAAATGCAAATCAAATTGTCTCTCACTGCTTAAAACCCTCCGATAACATATCACTGGATGTAGAATAAAGTGTAGAACTTGCTAACCTTGGCTCACAAAGTCTTACGCCATTTAACTCTCCTGTAAGGGCTTCTAATGCCACTTTGTCCCTTGTTCACCACATTCCAGCCACACTGGCCTTTCTGCTCCTTGAACATGATGCTCTTTCTTGCCTTAAAGCTCTTGCACTGGCTGTTCCCTCTTCCAGAAATGCTTTTCCACCTCCTCAACACAAGGATCAATCTTTGTCATTCATATTTTACTTTAAATGTTACCTATTCAGAAACACCACCATTAATCTCCCATCCAACCAAGCCACTCGGTCATATGGTAACCCTTTATTTTAACTTTCTGCATAGTAGTTACCACTCAATAGCTGACACTATTGTTTACTTATTTATTTTCTGCTCCCTCCCCTCCCCCAGGAGATCACAAGCGCCATGAGCACTAGGACCTTGTGTGCCTCATTCATTTCTGTAGCCCCATAATGCCTAGAACAATGCATGGCACACAGGAAATATCTAATAAATATCAATAAATGCAGTTATGAGCTAGAGAGGGCCACTGACAAGAGGTTCTGAGGATCCCAACCAGCTCCCCAAGTTCACACACACACAACCCCAGCCTCAGTGCTCGCTTCTATAAATCTCGTCCATCAAGGTTTCTTTTATTTTTTAAATTTATTTTAGAGAGAGAGAAAGGGAAAGAGGGAAAGAGAGAAAGAGAGAGGCAAAGGGAAGCATCAATTTGTTGTTCCGCTTATTGATACATTCATTGGTTGACTTCTGTATGTGCCCCGACTAGGGATCCAACCTGCAATCTCAGTATTTCAGGAGGCCCCAATCAACTTAGCTCGCAGGCCAGGACTCGTCCATCAGGATTCCAATCATCCTGCAAGAGTCTAAACCCTGAGGGGAGGCTCTGGGACTTTATGGGACCATCTGAGCTTCAAAAATGCTGCTCCACTGCTGACTAGCACTGTTTTCAAGTTGACAAAAAAGAGATTTCTGACTTACAGTCCCGAAAACTACACTTAATATTAGTCAGGACACCGTCCAGACAGATCGTAAGGGAGTTCATTCATTCAGTGAACAAACATTTACCAAGTGCCTACCACTCTATGCCAGGCACTGGGGCAAAGGATCAAAAGCAGTTTCTGATCTCTTGGAGCTCACTGGAGAGCAGGCACAGAGAGAAACACTGCCACACAGGTATAATCAGAGCGGGAAAGTAAAGACTACGTTAGTGCTAGCGTCTGAAAGGTGCCTCGATTTCTGCAGCCCCAGGTCTGGCATAACTTGGCTTGAGGGGCAAGGCTCCTGGGCTTTTGCAGAAAAGCAGAGGCAGGAGGCAGTTGAGCACGGGCTACGGAGACACGCAGCGTTCAAGTAATATTATTGACTAATCGGTTCTCCTCCGCATCCCAATTTCTCCCGCCGCAAATCCCCACAGTGGAGGGGCGGAGCAGGGTGCAGATCCAACTCTCTACTACCATCCCAGAGAACGCGGCCAAAGGGGAAGGCCACCCCAAACGAAATTTCCTTCGTCTCCTTTGTCCCATTCTCACCCTCCCCACCCCGGACGCAACTGCTGGTCTACTCTCCCTACCCGCGCTCATCCCGATCACCGCTCTGCGCAGCAGGAGACCCCAAAGGGGAGGCGTGTCCGGCCCCACACATCAGCGCCTGAAGCCAACCCCATCGCCGGATCCAGGGAGCAGTTTGCAGCCCCAGCCGCCGCAGCGGGCCGATCCCGGACCCCCGCCCGGGTCCCTCAGCGGACCCCAGCCCGCCTCCCTCTAGCAGCCCGCCTCACAGCTCGAGCAAACAAAACCCCATACATCTGCGGCCCCGGCGCTGAGCGCGCCAACTCGCCCAGGACCCTCTCGGGAGGAGGGGGCGCGTGTGCGCGGCGGGAACCGGGTGGGACCCCGCAGCACAGGTGCGAGCACGGCGGCGCCCCGGTCACTCACTCGATAAAGTAGCTGGCGCCCTCCTCCGTGAAGCCCTCCTCCCAGCCGCGGGGCAGGTCTGCGGAAACGCGAGAAAAGTTAAGGTCAAACTTGGCGGCCCAGAGGCGCGCCCCCCCGGTTGCCCCACCCCGCCGCCGGGCGCCCACCTGAGCGGATCATGTGGCCGGAGTTGACCGGCTCTCCGGTGCGCGGGTGCAGCCAGGTGGTGCAGCGGAGCTGGTCACTGCGGGGAGAGAGTGCACCTGTTAGCGCCGCCGCCACCCCGGGGGCGCCCGCCCGGCCCAGCACACCGCCCGGCCCCTCGCCCCGGCCCGCGGCCCCGCGTTCCCGCGCCGCACTTGATGAAGAAGACGCGGCCGTCCCGACACACGCCGTAGGACCAGTGCTCAGGTAAAGTGTCCCGCCCGATCGCTGCCGCCGCCATGTTCGCCGAACCCGAAGCGGCCGCGGGCGCCGCAGGGCGAGGGGGAGGGAGTGGAGGCGGAGGCGGAGGAGGGGGCGGTGCGGGCGGCGGGACGGCGGGCTCGGCCTGCGCGGGCCCGGGCGGCTCCCCGGGGCGCTGCATCGCTCGCGGTGCGGGCTCCTCCGGGCGCGGGAGTGCGACCAGGTCCCCGGCGTCCGCCCGAGTTCACCGCGGCACCAGCCAGCGGGTGCGCGGTGGCCGCGGCCTTTGTCCCCGGGACTTCCCCGCCCCCAGCCCTCCGCGCGCCCCTTGGCCCTTGAGGCCCGGAGACTCGGGCGGGGCGAGGGCCACCGACGGGACTCCGGGGGCAAACTCCGGAAACAGGGTGCACCCCGAATGCTCCAGGAAACGCCACCCGATTCCCTGGGACAGAACTTTTCTTTCCAAGAACTGGACGTTTTTCTGAACCATGTAAACCTAAACAGGTTGCTTCCATCATCCTAGCCTCGGTTTCTTCCTTTGTAAAATAAAGTTAATAATAAATATTATTGGGATTGTTGTGTAGATTAATGAAGTAACAATGGTATAAAGTGCTCAACTGGACCCTGGCACGTATTCGGTCCTCTATTAATGCCAGGTCAAGCGCGATTTCATTTATCTAAGTTCGCAACTGGAATATGAGGCAGCAGAGTGCAGGTCCCTCCCCCACGCACCACGCATATGGCCCTAAAGTCGCAGGGATCACAGGCTCTGCTTTCAATTCTCTTCACGTGACAGAAAGTGGTGCTGAAGGTCGGACTGTATCTCATCCACATCCTCCAGGAGACCTCCAGTCTGGAAGGTTCTTTCCATGGCTGGAGCCTTCTCATATTTCAGGTCTCTGCTCTCATCGCAGCTCCCAGGGCTGTCCAAAGGAGACTGTGTACACTTAATTGACGTTCTTATTTGTGTGTGTTTATTACCTTGTTTGTTGTATGTTAATCACCATCCCCCCGCCCCCCACTGAAATTTCAGCTGGATGAGAGGAGGGGCCTTGGTCTGTCGCATCCACCTCCATATCCACGTGCCTGGAACGTGCCTGATTCATGTATGCAGTCAAGTGCTGAATGAGTGCATGAAACACTCCACACTGACCCCTGCACCCTCCACGGGTGGAGGGGATGCTGAACTCGGAGATACCAGGCCCATCCTTTGAAGGACATGGGCTGTAGCTGATGGGACCCACGTTAAAGTCAGACACAAGGCAGTGTGGGCATTAGTAATTCAGAAAGGCACCCCAAACAGGTAGAATTCTTTAGACCCTGAAGAACTGGTCCAGTTTGACTAGGAAGGGGAGGGATGGCAGAGCAAACACAGGGTTATGAGAAGGGTAGGAGATGTTCAGGAGGCCATACACATGCCTTTCCTTGGGAAGAGGCAGTGATATTGGGGCAGGAGACCATATGAGTTAGAGAAAGGGAAGCAGTGTGATTATGGAGGATACTGAACACCTGTCTGAGAGGGCCTCCTGCCTTTGAGGACATTCTTGAGCAAATGACAATGGGAAATTAGTGTTTTTATTGTTAAACATTAATTTAAAATAATACATTAAGTGAACAAAGGTCACGAACACACAGTTCACCAAAAAGTAATACAAGTGGCTTTTAAAAAAATGAAGACACTCACCACCTATAATGATAGGAGAAAGCCAGATTAAAATTAAGGTGAGATACTATTTTTAAGATATCAAATTGGCAAAAAATACACATTGTAGAGAATGTCTTTCTTGTTCATTGTTGGTGGGACTATAAAATGGTTGTCTCTTCGAAGGTAGTTTGGTAAAAGCTATTAGAATTTAAATACATATGCCTTTTGACCTAGCAATCCCACTACTAGGAATTATCCTACCTTAGTGCTCATACAGGGGCACAAAGGCTTGTGTACTGGAGTATTCATTGCAGCATTGTCAATAGTTACAAAAGACAGGGGACAACCTAAATGTCTATCAAAAAAGAATAGGTTTGTATGGTGATGAATGTTAACTAGACTTGTTGTGGTGGTATTTCATAATATATACAAATATGGAATCATTGTATATACCTGAAGCTAATACAATGTTACATGTCAATTATACTTCAATTTTTAAAAATATTATGTCATATTCCTATAATAGAAAGCTATGCAGTTGTTAAAAAGAATGAGACAGACCTCTATGAACCGTCATGGGATGGTCTCTAAGATATTAAGTGAAATGTAAGATGGAGAACTGTGTATATGGCATGCTACTATTAATATACAGGGAGCGTCATGGCTGAGTAAGATATCCGTTGTTTGTGCGCTGCCTCCCAACAACAGTTTGGCATCCATCCATACACTGAAGTGTTTGGGCACATTGAAGGGGGTAGTTAGTGAAGACTATAGTGGGTGAGTGGTCTTTCAAATGCGAAGGCAGCAAGACAAAACTTCAAGAAACATGAAAAATCAACAAAACATGACACCACCAAAGGAGCACAGTAATCTTACTAGTAAGCAATCCCAAAGATGTAGAGATCTGAAATTTACCTGATAAATGATTCAAAATAGCTTTTAAAATTTTTTTATTTATTTTTAGAAAGGGAAAGGGAGAGAGAAATAAAGGGAGAGAAACCTCAATGTGCGGTTGCCTCTCACACACCCCCAACTGGGGACCCAGCCTGCAACCCAAGCATGTGTCCTGACAGTGAATAGAACCTCAACCTTTTGGTTCACAGGCTGACACTCAATCCACTGAGCCACCCCAGCCAGGTCTCAAAATAGCTTTTAAGGAGAATAACTCAATGAGCCACAAGAAATACAGAAAGACAATTCAATGAAATCAGGAAAACAATACATGAAAAAAACAAGAAGTTTAAGAAAGAGATAGAGCCCAGCTGGTGTGGCTCAGTGGACTGAGTGCCGGCCTGCGAATCAGAAGGTTGCTGATTGGATTCCCAGTCAGGGCACAAGCCTGGATTGTTGGCCAGGTCCCCAGTTAGGGGCATGCGAGAGGCAGCCGATAAATGTATCTCTTGCACATTGTTGTTTATCTCCCTCTATTTCTCTCTGCTCTTCACTCTCTCTAATAAATAAGTAAAATAAAATATTCTTTGAAAAGAGACAGAAATCATTTTAAAAGAACCAAACAAATTCTAAAGCTGAAGAATACAGTGAAAAAGAAAAAAGCACTAGAGCAAAAGGAATCAAGCAGAAGAAAGAATCTGTGAGTTATAAGAACTTTGAAATTAACTAGTCAGAGGAGAACAAAGAATAAAAAAGAGTAAAGAAAGACTATGTGATCTGTGTAGTACAATCAAAAGAAATAACTTGTGAATTATTGGAGTTCCAGAGGAAGAAGGGGGCAGAAAGCTTTTTAAAGAAATGATAGCTAAGAACTTCCCAAATCTGGAAAGAGATTTGGATATCCAAGTACACGAAGCTATAAGGCACCAAACAAACTCAAAGAGGTCCTCGCTAGGACACATTCTAATAAAACTCAAAAATCAAAAACAACAAGGGAGTCTTAAAAACAGGAAGCGCAAAGAAGCTTATAACTTAATAGGAACTTGTAAAACCATCAACCGATTTTTCAGCAGAAACCTTACAGGCTAGGAGAAAATAAATTGATATAGTAAAAGTGCTCAAAATGAAAAAACTGCCAACCAAGAATGCTCTATCTGGCAAATTATCTTTCAAAATGAAAGTAAGATAAAGAATTTTCCAACTTCCAGACAAGATGGAGTCATAGATAGACATGCTTTGCCTCCTCATGCAACCACTAAAAGAATGAAAACTATTTCTCAAAAGAAATAACAAGAACCATCAGAAAACTGAGCTCTGTGGAAGTATGACAACCTAGGATTTAAAGAAGCCATATTCATCCAGACTGGTAGGAGGGGTGGAGAGGCCCCAAGACATGGTGTGGTATGAAGAGGCAGCAGCAGCAGCAGAATGAGCAGTCCCACATTCACGTGTGGTGGATAAAAATTGGGAGGGATACCTTAGGAGTGAGCAATCCCGGCCCCAGACCAGAGCCCATAGCCCAGGTTTCCAGTGCCAGGAAGATAAATCCCCATAACTTATGGCTATAAAAGCCAGTGGTGGGTGGGGTGGCAAAATAAACTGCTGGGTTTTCAGGAGTTTGTGTACTTAGAATGTATACAAACCCACCCACTCTAGGATTCATCACCAGGGCCATAGCTGGAAGGGCGCCAGTCGCATACGGGAAGTAGGTGAAGTGACTGGAAATGCAGCAAGTGCCAGGCAAACCTCCAGAAGCCAGGGAGCGGCACTGTCCCCTCTCTGAGCCCTCCCCCACACAGAGGCACAAAGCAGTGAAGTGGGTTGACCTTGTTGCCGATTACATAGGACTCTGCCCCACACAATTTATAGGTGCCTTTTCTAAGACAGGGAGTCAAAGCAGCTCTACCTAATACACAGAAACAAACACAAGGAGGCTGCTGAATTGAGGAGACAAAGAAATATGACCCAAGTGAAATAACAGAGTAATTCCCAGAAAAAGAACTAAACAAAATTGAGATGGCCAACCTATCAGATGCAGAGTTCAAAACACTGGTGATAAGGATGCTAAGAGAACTCACTGAGTACAGCAAAAACGTAAGTGAAGAAATGAAGGCTACACTAAGTGAAATCAAGAAAAATGTACAGGGAACCAAAAATGGAGAGAATGAAGTTGAGCATCAAGCCAATGATTTGGAACACAGGGGAGGATAAAAGCATTCAATCAGAACAGCAGGAAGAAAAAGAATTTTAAAAAATGAGGAGAGGCTTAGGAACCTCTAGGACAACTTTAAAAGTACCAGCATCTGAACCTTAGGGGAAAGGCAAGAATTTGAAAACTTACTTGAAAAAATAATGGAAGAAAACTTCCCTAATTTGGCGAAGAAAATAGACATACCAGTCCAAGAAGCAGAGTCCCAAACAAGTTAGACCCAGAGGCCTACACCAAGACACATCATAATTAAAAAGCCAAAGATTAAGGGTAAAGAGAGAATCTTAAAAGCAGCAAGAAAACAGCAGTTACTTACAAAGGAATCCCCATAAGACTCTCAGCTGGTTTCTCAAAAGAAACTTTGCAGGCAAGAAGGGACTGGCAAAAAGTATTCAAAGTGATGAAAAGCAAAGACCTACAACCTAGATTACTCTATCCAGCAAAGCTATCATTCAGAATGAAAGGGCAGATAAAATGCTTCCCAAAGTAAAGCTAAAAGAGTTCATTATCACCAAGCCCTTACTGTATCAAATGTTAAAGGGAATTATTTAAGAAAAACAACAAAACTATGAACACTAAAAGGGTAACAAATTCACAACTATCAACATCTGAATCTAAAAACCAAACGTTTAAAAAAGAATTAATAACTATTCCTTGCCATTCTTCTAACTTTTAACAGAAGGGAACACACACCCAAACTTAATTAATGAGGCCAGCATTTCCCTGATACCAGAACCAGATAAGGACACCGTGAAAACTAGTACTTGCTACAGCAGCACATAGACTTAAAATGGGAACGATGCAGAGATTAGCATGGCCCCTGCACAAGGATGACACCAAAATTCATGAAGCATTTCACAAGTCAATTTAATTAAATTAAGGTAAAATGAAATAAAATACACCTTGCCCATAAGAGGTACTCAGTGAATGTGTTTTGAATGAATTAGCAATGAATAAATTGCTGTTCACTACTGTGTAGAAGAATACGTTACAAAAGTGATCAGTAAATAACTGGACTGAATTAACTGCTTTTTTATCATTCTAGACCTCATAGAGACTTTTTAAAGAATGTTGGGCGTACAAAAAGAAAAGACAGCAAAAACCCTCTTGTAGAAAATCACCTACCTTAGGGGGAAAAACAAAAACCAAAACATTACAAACACAGCTGAAACTCTCCATGTAGCCCTGCCCAATCCTGCTCATCTTCCCTCCGGAGAGGACCACTATCCTGATTTGGTGGTTTGTCATCCCGAAGCTTCTGCTGTATGTGTTTGTAGCCACAGCAACAGGTAGTAGTGTTAAGAAGCAGTGTGACTGCATGTGAGGCCAAGATGCCATGAAAGACAACTCTTACACTTATTTTAAAAGTCTAATTTTTACTTACAGGTAACAATAGTACAGAGAAACAGTATAAAAGAGAACAGTGCCTAAATTCACTTAGATATCTGGAGATTTAAAATTTTGACTTCTCTAATGGATATATTCATACATTAGGAATTAGCTAAAATGTTTCTGTTAATCTTTAAATTGACTGGTCCAGAAAAACATAGGTCATTATTGTTTGCACTTTTCTATTTAAAAACAATCAAACATGGAACTAGTATGAATGACCCATGAACATGGACAACAGGGTGGGAATTGACTGTGGGAATGAGGGGGGTGAGCGGGGTGAGGGGAGAGCAATGGGAAAAGTGGGACAACTGTAATAGAAAAAACAATAAATAAATTTAAAAAAATAAAAACAGAAAAAAGTTCATAAGAGGCATCAAAAACCTCAGTGGGAACACTGGGCATCCTAGTGATCTTAGTATGAGGCTCTGAGTAGGTTACTTTTCTGAGCCTCAATTTTCCCATATTTAAAATGGGATTTTAAAAAATAATGAATTTATACCAAACCTCCTTCCCAAAAACACTGGAATTAACTTTTTGGGAAGGTGTAAAATTCAAAGAAATATAAACGTGAAACTACTTTTAAATTATAAGTTCTGGAATGTCATATCATAGTGTTAGCATCACCAAAACAGCAATATACGCCACCTAGTAGTGAAAAAGTGTAACTGCATCCAGATACAATTCACACTGTATGCACTATACAGTGGGCATCACAATTCAGAGCCTTACACGGATTACTGGACACTTGAGGAAAGACTCTAACAAAAGACAAACAAAAAAGTATCTCAGAGAAAACATACAGTGTAGAAGTAGAAAATATTTTTAAGATTATCATTAAGTATTCAGAGGTGAGAATATGCTAAACAATAGATTTCTATAAAAAAGAAAATTCAGGGAATGAAAATGAGCTCTGAGCAATGGTGAGCTGGATCTGGCTTGTGAGGGCTCACAGGAGCCAACTGTTTAATTTTCAGGAATTCTGCAAGCCAGTTAAGCACAGACATCGTTAAAAATTAAATTATACAAATTCAAAAATAATTATATTCAAAACAAATGTAATAAATAACTCAAAATACAGCATTTCCTAATTATTTTACACAATTTTTCTACTATCCAAAGTCTTAAAGTCATTTCCATTCACTGTCCCTGTACCAGGGAAATACAATATGATGATCGGCTACCAACCATCTCTCCCAACTCCAGTGACATCCCCTTGGTAGCTTGAAATCTGCCATAGTGGGAGGTTTCATACCACAAAAATAGATAAACACTGAAAAGAAGAGTCATCTTCTCCCCACCCCCACCAGAGGGTTAAACATCTACCAACATACCAACATACACTTAATAACATAAAACATATACATATATAAATACACATATATTTACCAACATGCCATCTGGAAATTAAAAATATGAAGACAGAAATAGAAAAAAAACATAGTAAGATTGGAAGATAAAGTTGAAAACTCCCTGAAAGTAGGAAAGGCAATGGACTATAGTTGTTAAAATCTTAGGGAAAAAAAAAAAAATTGAAGTATCAGTCCATAAAGTCTAACATGAAAATACTGAGTTCCAGAAAGAGAACACAGAAAACAGAGTGGAATACATATTACAGGAATAATTTGAGAAAATAATCCCAGAACTGCAAGACAATTTTGAGACTGAAATAGCTTTAGTACCAGAACAAATGAAAAAGATAAAACCAAGATATTATTGCCACACTCAAAACACCAAACAATAGAGACAACCCTAAAAGCATCAAGTAAGGGAAAAAACAAAACAGGTGAAAAACAAAAGGAGTGGAAATCAGAATGCACCCAACTTCTCAACAGCAGGAGGGTTGGGGTCGGGGGCATTGTTATTTGTTTCTTAAAGCTAGATACAATGAGAAGTGATAACATTTTTTAGGAAAAATTATTTCCAACCTAGAATCTATTCCCAAATTCTCTCTAGTGGGAAAAAGATTGTTTCCAAAATCTCAAAAACTTTTTCCTCCTTAATATGCATTCATTCAGTCAATATTTATTGAGAACCTACTGTGTTTCAGACATTATTCTAAATGTTAGGGCTAAAACAGTGAACAAAGTCCCTCCTCTGATGGGGGTTACTTATAATCAGAAAATACCAAAATAATAGTTTAGGAAGTGTACAGTAGTCAGAAGAACAGCAGGACTGGGGAGATGGAGTGCTGGGTGGGAGGGTGCTTTTCAAAGGGCTTCTCTGGGGAGGTTACAGTTGGAAAGACCTAAATGTAGGAGCAAGCATGTGGATACCTGGGGGAAGAACCTCCCAGGCAAAGGAATTAACAAGGACAATGGCCCTCGAAGTGTGAAGCCAGACTCATGTGATCGGCAAGGGTGGTAGGAGATAAGAGGCACAGGTGCTGGAGGTCAGAACACAGGGGCCCTTGGTATTGGTACTTTCCATCTGCACCTCCAGATCCACTCCTCACCCTGCTCTGTCATCTGGGAAGCTGATGTTATGGACCACTCATACCTTTTAAGAGTTCCTTTAGAAGATACTCCAAATTTCTCAGTTTGAGTGTGACATCCGCTTCCTGCCAGATGCTGGCATTCCCTTGTGCTATGTGCCCAGATCTGAGAACTACTGGAAGTTTTTGAGTATATGGAATCCCATGTGACCTACATTTTGAAAAATCATCCGAGACCTGGTAGGGGTTACAGGGGACAAAAAGAGGCTTTTACAGTAGTGAGGGCAAGAGGTGACTCAGACTAGGGTGATTGTAGTAGAGTTGGTAACTGGACAGATTTGGGATATATTGTTAAGGTACGGCCAAGAGAATTTGGTGACCAGGTGGATATGTGGTATAAGAGAAAAAACAGCTAATGACTCAGGGTTTTGGCTGGAGGATAAATCAAATTTCCATTTACTGAAATAAAGATGTCCTGAGAGAGCAGCCCTGGGCTGCAAAAATCAGGAGTTCAATTTAAAATAAATACAATCTAAGTGTTTATTAGAGATCCAAGTGGTAATATTGAACAGGTGGATGCATATCTAAGGCTGGAGTTCAGGGAAGGTCTGTGCTGGAGGTATGAATTTTAGTGTAGTAACCTCAAAAATATTTAAAGCCACAGACTACATGAAATTACCTAGGAGTTGGTAAGAACAAAGAAAGAAGGTCCAGAATTGAGCCTTTTCTTCAGAGGCTGCTAGATGTTCTGCCAAAAGGAAGGAGTAAACCAGGAAAGAGGAAGACATGAGATGTAGAAATGGGGAATCTGACACTAAAGACAGAAAGAATCCCCATGTCGATGGCAACAGGAGACCCCAGAACTATAGGTCTCAGGAGTAACTTGTCTGAATTGGAGCTAGAGGATGAGGGTCCTGGGAGAGGTTATCACCAAGAAAAAAAAAAAAAGGAAACTTGACTAAGATATTGAGATTTAAACTATGGTTCAAAGTTTGGGGATGAATTACAGATAGGAACACAGACCACTAAACAGATGGAAGAACAAGGTCTTACTAACATAACTTATGTAAATATATATTTACAGAAATGTGAAGTACAGAATTACATCAACAGTACATAGAATATTTAGAAATCATAAACATATTATTTTGAGGATTCCAGGAGAACACGTATAAACTAAAAACCAAGAAATCCTGGTACAAGGATATTATTTAGAGCATTTCAACTTCTAAGTATATATGTATCCAAAATAATTGAAAACAGAGTCAAACAAGTCCCGTACATCAATGTTCATAGCAGCACTATTCAAAATAGCCAAAAGGTGGAAACAGCCAATCCATAGTTAACAAATTATGGTATATACTTACAGTGGAATATTATTTGATCATAAAAAGTCTGCTACATGCTACACCATGAACCCCAAAGACATAATCCTAAGTGAAAGCCAGACGTAAAGTCACATACCGTATGGTTCCATTTATATGAAATATCAGGAATAAGTAAACCCATAGGAACAAGAAAGCAGATGGGTGGTTTGCCAGAGTTTAGGGGGAGGGGATATGGGAGTAAATGCTTTGTTTTATTTTAAGGTGATGAAAATATTTTGGAACTAAATAGGGGTGGTGGTTGTACAATATTGAGTATACTAAATGCCATTGAATTATTCTTAGAAATGAATTTTATGTGAATCTCACCTGTTTTTTAAAAAACACCATTATTTAGAAATAAGGCATATTAAGTGTCAGAGAAATGGCTGAGTTGAAATCAGTCACCCTGCACTTCAGGCTGCAAAAGGACAGGGACTGTTTTCAGTTCAAGACCTGTAAAATATGACTTTTAAAACCACATATATGCATAACTGCAATTCAAGAGAGTGACAACTGTCACTTGATTTTTAAATTTAGAGAACAGTTCTTGAAGGAAACCCTCAAATCCTAGGTGCTCATATATACACATATTTGGACAAATAAGATCTAAATGCTGATTCCAGCTGTGTCAAAATAGATGTACAAAGAAAAAGCATATGGATGACCATCGATAAGGACAAAGGGGTGGGGACTGACTGTGGGAGCAGGGGCAGAGGGGTAGGGCAGTGGAGAGCAGTGGGGAAAAATTGGGACAACTATGATAAAAAAAATTAAATAAAGCCCTGGCTGGTGTGGCTCAGTGGATTGAGAATCAAAGGGTCGCCAAGGTCAATTGCCCATCAGGGCACATGACTGGGTTGTGGGCCAGGTCCCTAGTTGGGGGCATGTGAGAGGCAACCACACATTGATGTTTCTCTCTTTCTCCCTCCTTTCCCCTCTAAGAATAAATAAAATCTAAAAAAATAAAAAATTAAAATTTAAAAAAGTATTAAAATATAATTTCAGAACAAAAGACAAAAAAGCATATGGAAACTTTTGTTTAAAAAGGGAGAATAAATGTCTAAGTCCGGAAAACAGATGAAGACCATACTAAAGAGAAGGGAGAAGCACAGAAAAAAATCTTAAATATAATTAGATTGATCATTGAAGAAGAAAAAAAAGATCAATAAGGAAAATCATTAGAAACAGTATCAATAAAATTCTTAAACTTGTACAACAAAAAGAGCATAAACAAGATCGAAATTGGGAAAAATAATTGTAGCACATCATGAAAGTCTCAGAGTAACAATGTTCTGGAGAGAATCTGGAATAGGGGGGCATGAATAGACAATTCACAAAAAGTAAACATAAAATACTCATCAATAACCAAAGAAGTAAAACAGAATAACAGAGAATCACACCTCTCTTAACAAAGATCTAGACAATTAAAAAGAAAAACAGGCCCTGTCCAGGAGCTCAGTTGGGTGGAGCATCGTCCTGATAGACCAACGTTGAGAGTTCAGTCCCAGGCCAGGGCACATACAACCAACCAGTGAATGCTAAGTAAGCAGAGCAACAAATCAGTGTTTCTCTCTCTTCCTTCCTCTCTAAAAACCAATTTAAAAAATAAAAATAATTTGAAAGGATGTGAAGAAATGACATTCTCATGCACTTTTGAAAGGAAGTTTTGCAAAATACACAAAATATAAAACATGCCCAAGTTCTCACAAGAACTACAAGGCAAATTGTCATATAACATGTACGGAATACTTAAGTGTCCACAACTAGGACATAACAAGGATTATGGAGTGATATATGTAGTATGATATCTACATGCAAGCAAGTGGTTATCTAGAGGGATGTTCACTCAAGAAATCGTTAGGGATCTCTGAATGATTTAACTGCCCCATGTTAGAGACTTAACTCAAACAACCTTTAAACAGGCAGGCTGTTTCTGAAAGCTAAGTTTGACTCTTCTGCTCACACTCAAAAAGGATTGCAGGTGGTTTTTACATTTTGTTTCTTACATTGTTTAATATCAAGTATATTACTTTTTTAAGGCATTTAAAAAACTTCTAACAGCCCTAACCGGGGTAGCTTAGTTGGGCCTTATCCTGCAAGAGAAAGGTTGCCAGTTTGATTCCCGGCAATGGCACACGCCTGGGTTGTGGGTTTGGTCCCAGGTCAAGGGATGCGAGAGGCAACCAATCAGTTTCTCTCACTTTGGCTTTTCTCCCTCCTCCTTCCCCCTCTTCCCATCTCTCTTAAAACTCCAACATGCAGTCTAATATTTGCAGTAATTGTCAACTTGATGAACTATAATATGTACTTAAAGAAAACCTAGAGACGCTTTGAAACATCAAATGCTCCACCTACAAATGACTAATTTTTAGTACAGAACCACCAATATTCACCATTTGTTAGCTACCCAGGATTTGCAAAGGATGTTACCTTTTTCACTTGGAGATGTTTGCCTTATTCTAGTTTATTCCTTTGTTGTGATCGTTAGCCACTTTTAAGACATGAACACAAAAACAGAAAGGATTAAAAACTTACATCTAACAGTAGTTAAGAAACAGGTAAAATACTGAGTTTCCTCACCTGTTTCCCACACTCGTGAGCACTTTAGGAAGGGGACTGAGTGAGTCTGCATACCCAGCACAGAGAAGCACTACGGGAAGCCAGGGTGCTTGGTGGTGGCAAATGTAGCTCAGCCTGAGTGGAAAACCACTGGGAGCGTGGTGGCACGCAGGATCCACTCCACACACCGGTTTTCCCGCGGGGAACCAGGCCTGCATTTTTAAAAAGCTTGCTTTCTGCTAAAGGACCCCCTCATCCTGGGCTGAGAACAACATATGTTCAGCGTGTAACCTTGAACCAGTCTCTTAGGGCCTATTCTGGGGCAATTTCTAAGAACAGGATGTGGCTCGACAAGTAATTCTTATCATTTATGCATGTATAACATTCTTTTCTCTAATATGTAAAAGCAATAATCATATAAGGCAATGATTGGCACTATGATTCAGTTTTCTTGGATGTAATCCACCTAAGAAATCAATAAAAGCCTGTTCAGGCAGGGGCTAACTGTGCTTTCTCCTCTACAAAGTGGCCAGTTCTGTCCCCTCTTCTCCACAGGATTCTTGCAGTCACTGTGCATTTATTCCTTCATCCACAACGCCATGGACTCTGCTGGTTAGAGGTCCGCGACACAGCACATTAACGCTGGGAAGGCAAACACTACTCCTGAAGAACAATCGAAGTGATTTGGGTATCTATAGAACACCCCCCACCCCGCCCCAGCCCTCAACAGATCAGTGCTGGTTATGATACTGGTCTCGAAAACAAGGACTTCGTACTATTACTAGTTAGGATACAGCTTAAGTAAAAAAGCTTATTAAAAGGTGGTACATATAAATGGCCTGCTTTAACTTTTTCTGCATTCTGAAGGGGATGGGCTCCATAAACCAGCCAGACATCCAGCTTATCATTCACTGATCTTAAAACCTTGAACAACGCACTCCAGTTGTTCGAGTTGCCCCTTTCCAAACAGATACCCATGTACCTCATTAGTCTGCTCTAAGAATTAAAACAAATATTTTGACAACACCCAAGTGAGTACATTTTATTTTCACTCACTCCAAAGCTGCAAGGCTCAGGGATCTGAGCTCCCCTGAGTCCTTCCTGTTTCTTCTGCTCCAGATGGAACTGTGCCTGCTTACTGTCCCCTGAATCCCTTCCTCCTCATCTGTAAGCCTTGCTAGCAAGTATAAAGTATCATTTTCTTCCAAGGTCCCTCCATACTAAAAATGCTTCTTCTCCAGTCACTTTGATATGTATGTTTCTGATACTACAATGTGGGCAACATCTTGACAATTCTAAGTATTTAACAGTGAATGCATTAAAAATACTAAAAACATTTTTGCCATGACATCAGGACAATTAAGTTACTAGTTCCTATTCTCTTCCAACCCTGATGAAGTTATGACCTGCTCAACAGATGCAATTTATAACTGGATGCAATAAATGCATGTTATCTTATTGCTGTAGAATCACACAATTTTAATTCTGCTAAAACACTTCCACCGCAGGAAAAAAAGAGCAACACATATAAATCACTGATATAGTTTTTTTTTTAAGGAAAGAAATACAAAACATGCTTCTAGTTAAACAATGGTTTTATTGCTTGAGTACAGACATTTTATGCAACCAGGGCAGAGGCTGTGGATGACTCGCTGAAATAGAAGAAAGGGGGAGGGGAGAAGACTGGATTAATACAGGTCTTCCGTATTCACTTCTAACTCCCAGCTAATAGAGTTATTTCCAAACAACTAAAATAATCCCAAATATATAAAATGCACCAAACTGGACTGCTGAGTTCCTGAATCAGTTCATCATGGCTCAAGCATAACAAATTAATGATGCTCACTCAGACATCCAAGGAAGAACTGGCCAACATAAGGAAAACCTTTCTAGTGGAAACTGCGAATGTTTGGAAATTAATCATCACAGTGAGCAACTTGATGTAAAACTAAAGACAAAGCTAACACCTGGGAGCAGTGGTATGAACTGAAATTTTACCCACTACCCAAAAGGTATTCAATAGGCTTTTTCATGTTCTACCTTAGGGGTTTGCAAATTATGGTCCTTTGCTTGTCTTTGCAAATAAAGTTTAAATGGAAAACGGCCACACCCATTTGCTTATGTATCATCTATGGCTGTATTCCTGTTATAACGTCAGAGTTCAAGGAGGAGTTAGCTGACCATACAGCTATGACCAAACATTACCATCAGGCCTTTTACTGTATTTACTATCTGGCTAACTCCTGTTCTTGTTAACAAATAAGATTGATACTTACTATTTCCAATTGGGAGGGAGGACTCGTTTGGTCTTATAATATCGAGCCAACCGGTGAATACGGCTCTCGATCAGAATCAGACGGAATTTAGCATCCTTGTCCTAGAAATAAAAATGGACAGAATTCAAGAAAATCACTCAAAACAATTAATCATTATTATAACAAAGGAATGTATAGACACCATGCACTTCAATGAAAATAGTTTCCCAATGCCTCCGTAACAGAATCACAAGCCCAGGCTCATGTGACCTGAGGGAATTTAAGGTTTCCTTCCACAAGACTGAGGAGGAATGATTTATAACACTCAGCAAATAAATAACTCTACATTTTCAACCAACTGAATATACTGTATGTAACTGGGGGAACCAAAAGCTCTTCTCCCCCTCTCTCTTCTGGCAAAACTTTTATTTTAAATCCTCATTCAAGGCATATTCACTGACTTGAGAATGGGAGGGAGAAAGAGAAAGAGAAAAAAAAAACAACAGAAAAACACATCAATGTGAGACAGAAACATCAATCAGTTGCCTCCCGCATATGTCCTGAACCAGGGATAGAACCCAAGACCCCTTGGGGCACAAAACTGCACTCCAACGGAGCCCCAGGGCTAGAATTTTAATTTCAAAGCAACTTTAGTGTGGCTAGTCTGTGCCCTAAATCACCTAACGTAATTCAAATCTGATGCATTATATTTTGTTGAAATAAGTTAGCACAAGCAGTTCTGTTCTTACCTTTCTGTTCCTCTCAAGATGCTTTCGAACAGCAACAGCTTTCTTAATTAAATGGTAGAGATCCTCAGGAAGATCAGGAGCAAGTCCTTTGGACTTAAGAATTCTCAAGATTTTATTGCCTGTCACAAAACGCACTTGTGCAACACCATGTGAGTCTCTGAGGATCACACCTGTAAAGAGAGTAACAGATTATCAATTTCCAAACCAAACTGGAGTGATAACAAGGTTCCAAGATCAAGTCACTTTTCAACTTTCCCATCTGTGAAATGGGGTTGCGTCACCAACGTGAGGATTCACACAAAGCTCACTCAGACATCCAAGGAAGGTTTACCCAACACTAAGGAAAACCCATCTGGTGGAAACTGCGAATGGTACAGACTACGTCCAAAGCCTAAATCTACTCCAATGCTAAAAATTATTATCATATTGAGGCTGATCATTTTTCAAAGTGTTTTAGTGGTACTATTTCGAGGACGATTAGCATAAAGCTATGATTAGATCCACAAATCTCGGAGCACTGACCATAGTACAATCCTGGAATGTTGGAAGACCATCATCACAGTGAGCTCACTAGATTACAGGACATCAAAACTATTATTAAGATTCCAACTCGGTATATTTGCTCAATTAAAACCCACTAATGTTCATTAAGAATATCAGCTATTCTTCTAAAAATTTAAGACTTTATTTTTAAAAAATATCTCAAATCGAACCGTCTGACTACCTGTCTACCATGTATTTCCTATTGTGTATGATGCCTCCACTACACTGCAAGCTGCAGGAGAGTAAATATTTTGCCCTTTTCTCCACATCTGTATGTATTCTCAGGGTCCAGAACCACAGAGCAGGCAAACATTTGCTGAATGAAGCTGAGGTTTAAAGCTCATCTGTGGGAAAGTGACAAGCATTCTTGAGCAGCCAACTTAACTCCTTCACCTAATAGATCGGTGATTTGAGGCTGGTTATATAGCCACACCATGCCTCAGTTTCCTCAACTTAAAATGGGAAAAAGTGCTACTATTTCTTTGCAAGTACTGCTGTCAAAATTAAACGAGGTCAGTAGATGTAAAGTGCTTAGAACCATGCATTTACTTAAGAGTGCCGCGCCCACAGTAAATACTCATACACTTTGGACAATGCTTTCACTGTTTTACCGTCTTCAGAGAACTAGAGTTCCATAAAATGAGGATGAGGTCTTGATCATCAACAGTAAAGCCAGCAGAGAGGATAAAAGGTTTTCACCAAGTTACACGAAGGCAGCGGAAGGGGCTACACTAGACAAAATACGCACCGATTTGTGAGGGAGTCAGGCCCTTCTTGGCCAGTTTGTAGATCTGCTCCTTCACGTCGTCAGACGTCAGTTTCAGCCACTGTTTGTAAAAAAGAAAGCGGCCTTAGGACGACAAACCTGGGATGGCAGCGAAGCACAGCGATCCCACCGCCCTCGAAGTCGCGCGCCTCATGCACCCAAGGCCCCCATCCCAGAGCGAGGAACGACCTCCCCCTCCCTGACCTCCCCTAGGTCCCCGCACGGTACTCACGGTGGGGACGCTGCGGCGGTAGGGCAGAGCCGACTGGGACAGGCCCTTCCTGGGGAGAGAAGAGTCTTGGGGTCAAGTGGCGCTCTGTGCCACAGCAGCCTAGAACGTCACCCCCTCACCCCGCCGCGCACACTCGCTCTTTTCCCCCCCAGGCCCGCGCCCTCATCCCTCCTGTAAACCCGCGCTCACCCAGGAGCGTGCATGCGACCCATTATGGCGGAGAACAGACAACGAAAAGAGAGCGCGAGTAGAAACGCCGCAGGAAGCCACCCGGCACGCAGGAAGTGACCTCACACGTCCCTGCATTCTCGCATACGGAAGGCGGAGCTACGCTGCGTGGCATATCTCGAAATGAACTTCGTAGGGGGATGGATTCTTCAGTCAACAGGACTACAAATCCCGGCATGCATCGGTCTTTGACGGGATTCGTGGACAGAAACGGAAATTAGTCGGCCTCCAGTCCGAACCGTGCGCGTCTGAAGGTGTTGCGAGCGCTAAGATTGTGCCTGTTTGAATCTCAGAGTGGGAGTGGGCATGGAGGCGAGACAACTGCACTAGGCAAGGCTGTTATCTGCGCCTCCTCCCCCAGCAAATTTGGGTGCCTGAAGTTCAGCCGTACACAATTTTTCATGCATTCACCTACGCCAGTCCTTTTCTTAGCACTAGATCCCTGAAAGGCTATCCTTGCCCTTAATAAATTCTCAGGTACAATGCAATGGTCATAAGTGCCAGACTGGACATATTGATTGTAATGGCTACCCTCCCATCCCTGCCACCACTATCATTTCTTTCCTTTTCTACCCATTGAAGATACGTGTCTTGATTTCAGAAAGAGAGAGGAAAAAAAAAAAACATACTGGTTGCCTCCCGGACCCCCAACTGGGGATCGAACCTGCAACATAGGTATGTGCCCTGGTTGGGGATGAACCCGCAACTTTTTGGTGTACTGGAGGGTACTCCAACCAACAAAGCCACCATGCCAGATTGGAACCTTATGATTTTTTAAAGACAATGGGGAAAATTATAATTCTATCTAAAAAATTGTATAACCTTTTTGAGTTAAAATTCACATACCATAAAGTTTTAATCATTTTAAAGTATACAATTCAGTTTTAGTATAATCACATTGTATGCCTATACCACATTTTATCTGTACATCCATTGATGGACATTTGGTTTGTTTATACTTTTTGGCCATTATGAATGCTATGAACATGTGTGTACAAGTATTTGAGTACCTGTTTTCAGTTCTTGAGAGTATACACACACAGTGTATGAATTGCTGGGTCATAGAGTAACTCATGTTTAACTTTTTGAGAAGGGCCACTGTTTTCCACAGCAGCTGCAGTTTTACATTCCCATCAGCAATAAATGAGGGCTCCAGTCTCTCTGCATCCTCACTTTTTATTCTAGCTGTCCTAGTGTATGTGAATTAGTAACTAATTCTAACTTAGATTTGTATTTCCCTAATGATTAATGAGGTTGAGCATCGTTTCATGTAATTTACCATTTTGGAGGAAAGCCTATTCAGTCATTCACCCACTTTTAAACTGGGTTGGCTTTCTGTTGAACTTTAATGGACCCCCCCCCCCAAACCAGAATTACCTTCTGGAGGGCGAGCCCCTTATAGTACAGGCTTCCCCACTAGGCGGGTGTTCTAGGAACCCATCTATATCAATGTACCTGCCAGCCTGATAGCGAGAGCCCAAGTTCAGCTTCAGTAAACATTTTTAAAAAATATTTTATTTTTAGAGAGAAGGAAGAGAGTTAGAGAAACATCAATGTGTGGTTGCCTCTCGCGCGCCCTCAACTGGGGACATAGGCCACAACCCAGGCATGTGCTCTGACTGGGAATCGAACCAGTGACTCTTTGGTTCACAGACTGGCGCTCCATCCACTGAGCCAGCCAACCCAGCCAGTGCCTATATATATATATTTTGAAGATTTTTAACGCATTTGCCCATCTCACAATGGGTGATTTGAGTGCATCTGTCTACACTATACTGAGCATTCAGCAATTTCTGGCATGACCCCCGTGCCCCACCCTCCCTATTCACCAGATCTCGCCCTGAGTGATGTTTTTTGTTTCGCTGGATGAAAAAGTCCTCAAAGGGAAACATTTTGCCGATGTGGAAGAGGTGAAACAAAAAACAAGAGGTTATAAAAGGCATCAAAATAAAGTTCAAAAACTTGGAAAAAACAGACTTCTGGTCAAGGTAGAGCATAGACAGACACACTTTGCCTCCTTGCACAAACATAGAAAGAATTAGAACCAGATCTCAAAAACAAATAACTACCAGAACAATCAGAAAAATCGAGCTATGTGGAAGTCTGACAAGCAAGGATTTAAATATGCCACTGTCATCCAAACAAGTAGGAGGGAGGAGTCCTGGAGACAGGGCCGAGAAGCAGTGTGGCTAGGACAGGCAGCCCCAATGGTGTAAAGGATAGCCCCACATTCATGTGTGATGGATAAAAATTGAGAGATATCCTGGGAGCTAGCAAACCCAGCACCAGGCCAGACTGCACAGCCCAGGGTTCCAGCACCAGTAAGATAAACCCCCATTACCTCTGGATGGTAAAACCAGTGGGGGTTCGGGTCGGGGAAGAAACTGCAGGATTTTCACTACTAAAGGGCCCGCATGGTCTTATAATGGTAAGGAAAACCCAGGGCAGCAGCTGAAAGGGTGCCAATCACATATAGGAAGCGGGTGAAGTGACTGGAAATGGAGTGTCAGGCAAATCACGAGAAGCCAGGCAGTGGCACTGTTCCCTCTCCAAGCCCTCCACCACACAGAGCCAGGAAGCAATAAACTAGGTGGCCCTGCCATAGCAATTACCAAAGGCTCCATCCCACACAATTTACAGGTGCTTTTGCTACGTAGGCCATGCTACTAAGACAGGGAGTAAAAATGGCTCTACCTAATGCACAGAAACAAACACGGGGAGGCTGCCAAATGGAGGAGGAAAAGAAATACGGCCCAAATGAAAGAACAGAACTCCAGAAAAAGAACTAAATGAAACAGATAGCCAACCTATCAGATGAAGAGTTCAAAAAATTGGTGATAAGGGTGCTCAGAGAATTCATAGAATATGGCAAAAAAATAAAGGAAGAAATGAAGGTTCCACGAAGTGAAATAAAGAAAAATCTACAGGGAACCAACAGTGAAGGGAAGGAAGCCGGTATTCAAATCAACGATTTGGAACAGAAGGAAAAAATAAACATTCAACCAGAACAGAAAGAAGAAACAAGAATGCAAAAAAACAAGGAGAGGCTTAGGAACCTCTGGACAACTTTAAACATACCAACATCTGAATTATAAGGATGTCAAAAGAAGAAAAGTAACTTCTCTAATTTGGTGAAGGAAATAGACATACAAGTTCAGGAAGCACAGAGAATCCCAAACAACTTGGATCCAAAAAGGGCCACACCAAAACACATCATAATTAAAATGCCAAAGGTTAAACATAAAGAAACTTAAAAACAGCAAGAGAAAAGCAGTTTCCTACAAAGGAGTTCCTATAAGTCTATCAGCTGATTTCTCAAACTTTACAGGCAAGGGACTGGCAAGAAGTATTCAAAGTGATGAAAAGCAAGGACCTACAACCCAGATTACTCTATCCAGCAAAGCTATCATCTAGAATGGAAGGGCAGATGAAGTGCTTCCCAGACAAGGTAAAGCTAAAGGAATTCATCAAATTCATCATCATCAAGCCATTATTACATGAAATGCTAAAGGGACTTCTTTAGGAAAAAGATCAAAACTATAAACATTAAAATAACGACAAACTCACAACTATCAACAACTGAGTCTAAAAAACAAAAACAAACTAAGCAAACAACCAGAACAGGAACAGAATCACAAATATGGAGGGTCATCATCTGGGAGGGGGAAGGAAGAGAATGAGGAAATGGTGCAGGGGTTAAGAAGCATAAATGGTAGGAACGAAATAGATGGGGATGTTAAGAATAGTATAGGAAAGTGAGAAGCCAAAGAACTTACACACATAACCCATGGACATGAACTAAGGGGGGGGCGATGAGTCCAGGGAAGGAGGGGGTACCAGGCAGAGGGGGGTAATGGTGGAAAAACTGGGACAACTGTAACTGCATAATTAATAAAATATACTTTTAAAAAACTTGTAAAACATCTCAATAGGTGTACTGCATCAGATGGAGAGTACTTTGAAGGTGACGAGTTTAAACACGTAAGAATACACAATTTTTTATAAATCCTAGCTTTTCGGGGGGGGTGTTGTGGCCCCTCATATCTATACCTATGCACATCCTAGTCACTATAGATCAAAATAAGATTAGACCTAAGGTAATAACTGTTGTAGGTATATGGTGGATTCATTCACTGAGTTCATAAACTGTTGTCTATTTTTGTATGTCTAAAATTTGCATGCTAAAGTGCTTCAAGGGAGTACAGGTGAAATAAAGTCTGTTTTCTTTTCTGACAGAAACTGAGTTCATTACCCCCAAGAAACTGGCTCTAATTGTTTAAGTTATTGCTCTTCATGGTGATTAGCCCTTTTACATGTTATAGTATGGTTCAGTATTAGAAGAATCTATATTTCCTTATTCTGCATATATGTCTATAACATGGCTGTTACTACACTACTTAATATTTAAATAAACTGCCAAAGGCCAGGGACTGTACTCACAGAAGCATTTCAATTCTATAAAATGGTGGCAGGGCTCTAGGAAAGTAGTAATCCAGATCTTGTTCAAAGAACCACACTTAGAAATCAGACACACTGTATTTGGACATCTTTAGGGGCAACTGATGGGTCAGTTCTAAAATTCTGGATTATCTGAACCAAATAAACTCCTGGGTGAAATGCAAAGAACAGCAACAGTTAGCTCAAAGTCAGGAACCACAAACATTATTAATGTGTTGATGAGGAAAGAAATGATAGCAGAGTTGCTTTATTCCAGAAATATTTTAATATAATCGTAGTACAATTATGAAGTCACATTCAATCCACTGAATATATTCAAGGAATTAATAAAAATATTATACATCTTTACTCACTACCTTAATATAATTAAAGTATTTGGTTCTTATAGATCAGACTAATTGTCACGTTCATTCATATTTGCACAGCTAGTCAAAGAGCATGTTAAGTCAATCTATGGATTATAGTAATGTGGCTTTCCTCCTTATTGACCTGAAGTTAAAGTATCAAAATTGAATGTTTTCTTTTTCAAATGCCACAATATCTGAATCCTAGAAAAGAACAGTTAACCAATTTAAGGCAAGATATTGAAACTTTTATACAACTTTAATTTGAAAAGATAAAATACTTTATCAAAGATCATACATGCGTTAACATTCAGATACCTATTGATTCTTATAAAGGCAGTGGTAAAAACATCAGTGCAAGTTCTACATTGGGTTCCTCAGTAGAGAAAACAATAGGTTTTTGGAGTAAACTGTTATTTTCAAATCCCAAAACACTCCAAGAGGAAAGAATTCTTCTGGTGCAGGACTTATAAATGGTGTAATTATTTTTACTCAATAAAGATAGATATAAAACTTAAAAATTAGAATCTTGGACAGTTTGTTTAAACTTTTGTTTGATTTAGTTGAATGCAAGCTTTAAAAAATGATTTAAAACCAACCAATTTAAAATCTATTGATAGTAGCAGTGCAAAAAGAGGTGTCTTGTCCCCCGCCTTTTTTTTTTGGTAAGGGCTGAAGATTAGCATTTCACAAATAACTTACATTAAAATATATGTGAAGCGTGTGTGTGTGTGTGTGTGTGTGTGTGTGTGTGTGGTTTTAATGACAAAAAAGGCACAAAATGAGTTAAATTAAGAGAAAACATTACCACTTGTTCTGAACTCTGGTTAACTAAAATATTAATCATAATCACACTTTTAGATAAGAATACAGATTTCTTGTAATTGAAAAGTGACATCACATTTTCTAGCTCTATTATTTGTGCTAACAGACACTACAGTAAGACTGCAAATAGGCAGTATACGTTACCAAACCACGCTTTTACAGTGGTTCAGTGGCAACTCGTGGAATGGAATTAGGTCTCAAAAGCTTAAGTGAAAATATCTAGTACTTTTACATTTGCAAAGCTACTTACACACTTGAAGAAAATGTTAATGGTTTGTGGGAAAAGAAAATACATGGTGGTGATCTGATCTACATTTTATTTAATGTATTAAATAGACAACACATTTTAACATTTAAAAAAAAAATGCATTCATACTCATGGGGTTTCCTAAAATGGACCATTAGTGTTAGGCACCAAAAATTTCAAGTTTTTCTCTTTTTTTTAGCCTGTCCCATCAATACATCCTCAAGTCATCTACTTATGCCCTGCGGGCATCACCGTGTACATGAAACATTTGCACAGTTAATAAAAATTTTGTTCTGGACTACTGAATTGCAAACTGTCCTTTCTTTCTTGGTACTCTACATTGCATATTTTGTCAGTTATCTCACAGCACCTGGATTGTTACAATCTCTATTATCATTTAAAAAGTGAATTTCTATTTTAGCCATGAGAATATATATATACACACACACACATATTCATCCAAACTAAACAAAAAACTGTGTGAACTTGAATAACAAATAAAAATGAATATTATTCCTAATGGTTATTGTAAATAATTTCAATCATGTCCCTTATGATTTGGAGTCACATTTTATTAATGAAAATAACTTGAATGTACAATGTTTACAAATGTAAGACAGCTTACAAGACCAACTTTACCATAAAAATCTATATAAAAATTCAGTCTGGACCCTGGAATTCTTGTCCTGGGCCTGTTGTGAAGAGTTGGCCCTACTTATTGGAGCTCTTCTGCCACACAGGAATGGGTACATGGGTAAACAATTTTCACTTGTTTAATGGGGGAGTGGAGTAGATATATGGAAGTGAAATCACCAAACTTCAACTCACACTCCTGGGAATAAATGTAGGATTATAATGGAATGATAAAATTTAGTGTACAGCTACATTGATGAATCTCATTCACTTACCGGGTAACAAAAACATAAATCAAATGGCTGACTTTAAGTAAGTCACATGTCAGAAGTAGAGAAAATGATCTTTCTGTGGGAAAAACTCACTAGTAAGTGTACATAATATCTTGTCTTGAGTAAGCTGAAAGTGAGTGAAAACTACTTACTATTGATCAAGTCAGGAAAAAGAATCAGAATGAAGTGCCAGGGAAGCATGTGAAGTTAAGGCACCATTATTTACAACTTCAGTAATTGGCACTTAATTCTGAAAAAGGCTTTAAAGACATGAAAAATAAAAAGCAATATTATTTCTCCCAACTTCTATAAACTACTTAGTAGTTCTTAACATAACTATAATTTGTGCTTTGCTTTTCGGCCCTGTGAATAGCAGCTGCATTTTATGGAAACATCCTGCACCTGTCCTTCCCTTTGGTGTTTGCAAACATGACAGTGGTAAAGGCTGTAGAAGGTGCAAAACAGCTAACAAGCATGCTGTGTCTGCGTAAGAAACAACGACCACAGACCAAACTACAGCAAGTTCTCTGAATTACTCAAGAGAGGATTAAATTGTTCACTGAGTCCCTTTCAGACTTATTATATATTAAGTTTAGGGTTGACAGCATTCTATATAATGACTATAAAACAGCAATGGCTTCAACAAATTCATAAAAGTTAGTTATGTGACTGTTGGTCCAACACGTGTTGAAATCCAGCAAGTACATTACTTTATAATTTCTGTCCAAGTATAAAAATAGTATACACAGTTCTCAAGTGTGTGTGCATGCACACGCATGTTTTTAACTGTTTTTGCTTCCAAAGCTCAGAAATTCACCAGCTTACAAATAGGTTGCTGCAGTCAGCTGATACCACTTAACCGTCTCTTTGCTCAGGTTGAAATCTTTCAAAGGCAGGGTTATTCCACCCAAGAAAAAATTCTCCCGCAGAGATTCTGCACTGAGTACGCTTAGTTGAAGTTCTCTCTGTCTTAGGATTTCTTTGCTGTATCCATTGTACACAAGCTACAGCAAAGGCAAAAAGAAAACAGAAAGTTACAAATTCTTTGGTTTCTTGGGTTATTCTACGTAAAAACGTTAAGTGAATTACTAAAGAGTGACTACAATTAAAGGCATTGATTAGGACACATCTAGTGGAATTTGTCTCACGCTCTGGGTACACATTCTGTGTTTCAGGGGTCCTGGACTATATCATCAGTCCTCTGCATGTCTGACACGGAATGCACAAAGTAGAACGTCATGATGGCTTAAAACTAAAAACATGGCTTTCCTGAGATGGAGGTATGGGGAAGGGAAAAGGAATTACAAGGCAGCATGCATTAAGATGATCTAATACCTGGGAAAAAGAGACTAGAAAGAAGCAAGTAGAGAAAGCATAATTGTAATTATTTTACAAAAAATGAGAGACTGAAATTTTCGTTTGTTGTCTTTTTTTCTGTTGGATTTTATACACCATAAAATGATCCCCTCTGATTATCTATAAGCCAATGCAAACTCACCAACTACAAATGTAATTTACAGCAAATCTACAGTGTTGAAAGCTACTCTCTTTCAAATACCACATTTAACATTCAGAAAAAATGTTTTCAAGAAAGCCTCATCATAATTTCTGAGAAACACCTCCCTAAGGTAGCCCTTCGCACTATTTTACTGTAAGAACTAAAAAACTGACATTTCATTTTCTTAAAAGCTCAACACAAACTAGAAAAAAGCCAATACTGCTTTTTAAGAATGATACAAATTGGTCTTCACCAAACATTTTTTATGCATTTAATGGCTGAAAGGATATTTTATGGTTTAATACATTTATAACCTTGGTGAGAATTCAGAACTATTTGCTTTCAAGTCTCTACCCAGACATTTTTGTGTGGATGTAACGTTAATGTGAAAAAAATAAAATATTTATCCTAAAGAAGTAGCTGACTAAAAGTTAATGGTTTTAATAGTTGAGTAAGTTTTTAAGTTGCGCATGAGTAGCTGAGCAAGTCACAGTTCTTCTGCACTTTGTTCCTCTGATGCCTTGCTTGCTGCTTTCCATTGGGAGCACTCTTATTTCAAGAGGGTTACTCACAGACTATAACAAATTACAAGGAAGATTATCTGAAATTACATCCTATTATCAAGCAAAAGTTAAAGGTACCGTAGATATATTTTTTTTAATCCTCACCCAAGGATATATTTATTGACCTAAGAGAGAGAAATACTGATCAGCTGCCTCTTGTGTATGCCCCAACCAGGGAATGAACCTTCAATCCCTCGGTGTACAGGACAACACGCCAATCAACTGAGCCACCCAGCCAGGGCAGTACTGAAGATATTTTAAAAGAATAAATAGAAAGGGCATTTAAACTTCAATTATGTGAAAGGCTGCCTTGTAGGAGGAAGAGAATAGTTCTCTGTGGTTCCAAGAAATACAATTGAGACCACAGGTGCAAACTAAAGGGAGGGAAGATTTTGGCTCAGTGTAAAAACTAACCTAAGAGTTGGAGCTGCCCAAAACAAACGGGATGGCCTGGACGTATTTCAGCACAGATTGAATATCCTTTTTGAAAATGTTGTAGAAGGGCTTCAAGCACTGGAAGGGTAGTTGAATAATGGTCCCCAAGATATTCTTAAAACCTAAGGTCTATGGTTGCGGGTTCAATTCTACATCACTTTGTTAAATACCATTGGACCGCTAATGATTTGCTTTACTAATGGCAACCGATATCTAATAACTTTTTATTTCAAGCGTTTGAAATTTACAATCTCAAAACAACAAATCTAGGAAATTTTTAGAAATGATTGTTAACATACCATTTCATTGAATGTCGGGTTCCTAGTTTTTCGTGAAACTCTGGTTTTACGTTTGGATGTTTTGTGGGGATCCGGAAGTAGGTATGTTTTGACATATGGATTTGGGTCAGCCCCATCTTCAGTCACCTACAAAGAAAAACAGTTTCTTAATGATAATGCCTCCTACCAAGGTATGGGTTTCCTCTACAATCACCATTATTTGTAATCACTCACAAGATCTTTGATGTGCATCACCATGATGAAAAGAGTACCATTTCGGTAAGAGACAGATAGTTTCACTGATCCTCCTATTTGGCCTGGAGTAGGACTGAGGGGACCTGCATGTGGAAATATAAATAAGTTCATCTTTATTTTATCTTGCTTGCAGTGATTCAAGCTACAACAACAAAAAATTTGCTTTAATTCCAGGACCATCATATACACTGTAAAAAAGGATAAAAAACCTGGTTGGCCACTGGATATGTATTTCTTTAGTAATCACATTCTATCAGGAGAATTATGTTTATCTATAAATAGATCAGCTTACAAAGAATACCTCCTCCCATCTCACTGGACCACAGGCAGTACCCCCACTGTTACTCTACCATATCCACTGAAAAGCTCCAGACTTGCAGGCCATACAGAAACCATTAACTATCAATAAAGAGAAAAAAATAATCTCACCTGCAGATCTAGCTATTCCTTCAGCTTTCTCATCACGAAGTAAAGGGTGAAAAAAAGTACAAACAAGATCACACTAAGATAAAAGAGGAAAAAGATCCGTTAGTTTAAATATTACATAGCACAAAAAAATAGCTATTTTTCAATGAGGGCAGTTACCTCTGCTACATCTGTTGAAGCACTCATCAAACTCTGTAAATAACTATTTAACTCAATTTTTCTTTTCGCTGCTACATCTTTTATGTGTGTTCTTCCTAGAACCATCCTATTAGGAAAGCTACAAAAGAAAAACAATACAAATAAGATTAAAATTATTTCATCTGGAAGTATTTATAGAATCAAGTACAATATTTACTTAGAAACACACTTTTTTATTATCTTAAATACAAACTAGTCTTAATCCACCATAAAGTAAATTTTGTGATTTCAAAGTGGTGGAGATGAAATAGTTCCAGTATCTATTATCCTTCTATGAAACCTGGTAAAAAAAAAAAAAAAAAAAAAAAGATGCATAGTTTTGCTAATTCCTGTATTTTTTACTTATTTTTACTTATTTCTTCTCAAGATTAATCATTCACAGATCTTATATGCAAATCTTATCCTCCAAAATAATCGTTAATCAGCCATAGCTATTGTAGACACCTGTACAATCCACAAAGGACATAGGGCCCAAGTCAAGATAATGTGAACTCTGCTTATTCTGGGGGCAGTGGAAAAATGAGACTGCACGTGGAAATAAACTCTGATGCCCACTTTGCTGCCTCTTTACTTTTCATATTTAGTTTAAGAAGAATATGAGCAACGTGACATAGCAAATCTACTGGTCATCAGCAACATTTGCATCAGATACAAAACTAAGCACTAAGGTTCTAATTAATAATCTCAGTGCCTCAGCTTTTTATCTTTCAGAGGAGCTCAGTATGATCATAATAGATTATTTCTGCAGTGATTTAAAACTTGACTTTTAAAAACCAAGGTTGCAAATTATTATCTTGTGTTGCTTACTGTGACAGAGACAACAAATCCTAATGGATTTTCCAGCTTCAACTAAAACTAGAAAGCTGGAAAATCCCAAAATTTAAGTTTAAGATTTTGATCATTTATTCATTAACTCATTCATCAAAAACTTAGTTCCTGTCTAAGTCTAGTACAGTTTTAGGCCCTTGCGTTACAAAGGAAAATAAGTCCCAGATGGTCCATAGTATCTTACTAAGTATTAAGGCAAAACTTTTGACCGAAACTTAATAAATAAATAATTTCCTATTAAAAAGTATTAATGTGCATGAATGGGAACATACCCTGGTAACTTCCAAAGTGGGAAAATAATACTGAGCTTGTTGTGAAGTTCCTGAAACTCGTCAAATGTCCGGAACACAAATGATGGCTCAAGCTGTCCTTCCCTCAAAATTCGCACTACGTAAATCTGAAGAAATCACACCCACACACATTAGATTCATCATAAAACCTTTCCTGACAGAAAATTTATAGCTCGACTATTACATATAATCTGAGTGCTTTTAACTTGGTAATATATATTTCACCATTAGGAAACAGCAAATATAAAACATATTTATAGCATATCTAACTACAGTCTAAGAGTGATCTTTACTATTGCATGATATAAAAACAAGAATTGGAAAGAAGTCATTTTATTTCCAGGATTAAATAAAATAATGTACTTCCCAAATTTATAAATGTAGTGCATTTCCAACAAAAATATTAGTAAGTAACTTCATTTAGGAGAGTAAATAAGAAAAAATGCAAACTTTATGGAGCTGGCGTAGCAGCGAAACTTATCTTCCTGGGTATTTAAACTATTATAAAATCAAAGTACTTCAAAGAGCAAAATACTGACGCAAAGTCAGATATATCTACAGAAGAAATAAACTCAGGGATATGTATAAACTTAAGTGTGTTTAACGGTGTCATAGTAAATCATTGGGGGAAAATGAATTGCTCAGTAAAATGATGTTAGGATAAAATGATCAGTAAACATACAAAAATTTACTAATAATAAAATAGGTGAAAATTAAAATTTATCAATTTGTCAAAAATTTTAAGACAGTGCTGCCAAGTATTATCCAACAAAAGTACTAGCATAAGGTTGAAAAATAACAGCAAAAATGATGATAATGCTATACTGTTGTGGGGAAGCACATTGAAGATCCTGTTTTTAAAAACAAACTGTGTGTGTGTGTGTGTACATGTGCGTGTGTGCGTGTGCGCGTGTGTGCGCGTGCGCGTGTGCTACGGTGCTTCATCACCCCTGGAGATTAAGAACTTAGACTTGTACTTTTTTATGCTTCTCTATTGGTTGTAGTTGTTACAATGAGCAAGCTTTACCTTTGAAATTAAGAACGAACTGAAGATAAGAAGAAAAAGCGCTACCCTTTTAGTCTTGTCTCTGAAAAGAAGAATATCATTTGTCCCTCATGGTTTTGGAGCAAATCTACCAAGAAATAAATACCAAAAAACAATTAGGGATGCTCCAAGTACATTTATTTATTTCTGGACCATCCATGGAGAAAGAAGTATGAAAAGAACAAATGCTTGCCCTTCAGCAGTCAGTGAAGGAAACAGGAAAAGGCAACAATAACGCAGGCATGAGCCTCCACAAATCAAACCAAACTTACATAATGTTTATCTGGGTTATATTTCTTATGGTAAGTGAAAACAGAGACTTCCTTGATTCGACCGTCTTGTCTAAAGGAGTATGTTTTCGGTGAAAATGAAAGGATGGGCTCATCATTGGAAGGAAGACCAGAAAAACGCAGCTGAGCTAGGTTGTGAATGAAGAAGTTAAACTTTGTGGCAATGCTCCCCAAACTTGATTCAATCAGCCTACAAAATAATCAGAGAATGTGTTAACAGTAAATGTTCATGAGAACATGCTCAATTCTTTTAACATAATAAAAGATGAAGATACTTTCATTCCTTTTAAAATATTAAGCAGATTCTCACTCTGCCAAGGATTCCCTTTGTTCTATAGGCCAAAAACCAGTTAAAATACATCTCATCCCAGCAAAAAAATTTTAGCATAAGAGTCTCTATTCCATTCCATCCTACTGTCTCCAAAAATAATGCTCTAATTACTTAAGCCCTCTGGGGTCGAATACTAATTAAAACTTTTAGGGATAGAAGATGATTCATATAATGCCCAAAAGATGATTTCATTATTAATTCCCTTGTAATAAATGGGGATGGTAACAACTAAATGGGTATAGAAGGAAGCCACCCACAGTAATTCAAGTTTTAAAAAATCTCTTCTATCAAATAGTAAAATAGCAGAACCTTGTATCAGAGTCCTTTAGATGATCATAACTTCCCTCAGTTGGGAAAATAAGTTTTGACAGAATGGGGAATTTGGTGAGAATTAATTTGGAAGGCAGGGCCTGGTAAAACATTTTAGGCAAAGGATACAAGAAGTTTCAAAAACAGGATCAAGGAACCCAGAAAGTGAAAGGAGTTTCAAAAAGAGAAGCGAGTGAACTTCACACACAGATTCCTGCCTTGCTATGTCTCCCAAAATTCATTTGTTGAAGCCCTGATGGGTAGGGCCTTTACTGAATGAGCCATTAAGGTTAAGAGTAGAGCCCTTATCCAACAGGATTAGTGTCCTTATAAGAAGAGAGAAGAAAGCCCATGATTTCCTGCTCTATCTCCTTCTTTCACGTGAGAAAACAGTGTGCTAAAGCTCTCACCAGAAAGCAAACTGGCTGGCCTCTTGATCTTGGACTTCCCAGCCTCCACAACAATGAGAAAATAAATGTCTATTGTTTAAAACACCTTGTCTATGGTATTTTGTTATGGTAGGTCAAGGAGACCAATATGTGCCTGCCTTGCAGCCTTACCCAGAGGAGCCAACAAATCTCTTTTAAGAAAGCAAAACACAACCCATCAATACCTAAATTATCAGGATTAGTTTGGAAGGCTTCCTTTAATTCAATTCAGCCCAGACTCTTGAGACTAGGGAAATCCAGTACATGTTTTCTACCTTTTCTCCACTGAGAGGAAGAAGGCAAGAGAAAAAGGAAAGAACAGGAGCTCATGTGCCCCTCCTTGCTATGGCTTTATAATGAGGTGGTACCTCTAATCAGTGGCCAATATGGTCATCAGACATTTAAAACATACTTGCGTTTACCGCAATAATGACAAGTTCAAATGCAGTCATTGGTATGTGTTTCAAGTACTACATCATGTCCTAACAATTTACTAGACCAGTGTTGCAGTTTGCTGTTTCAGTCATATAAGGTATCCATGAAAATTGTTATAGCAGAATCCTCAAAAACAGAATAGGAAAAATACCTTGTATTTGACACTACAGAAAATATACTTCACAGAAATAGTTTATAAATAGAATTTTATAACTGAAATAATATACTAAATAAAACTTGAGATCATGTTTGGAGAGAAATAAATTTATTTTTTTTTAATGTTGCAAATCCTTTATATTTATTTAGTAAATAAACTTTTGACAACCTACTATTTGCTAATACTCTGAATCAATTTTTTTCCTGTAAATCAGAATTTTGATATATAGCATTTGTTTATACTAAGGAAAACAAATCAAAGCTAAACTGTATGTGCCTTCTCTAATATACTTCAGCATGCCTTACCTAGTAAAGAAAATTGTAGCTTCTGCATCTGTAGTTTGGGGTTGAAGCGCATCTCTAACATATTTCAAGTCTTGAATACTTGTAAGTTCTGGTAGCCCTGAGGGAATCATCTATAGAAAGAGAAAAAAAGTTTATGAGTTAATTTTTTAAAAGTCTGTTTCCCATCCTTCCTAAAAGATGTCCAGGTAATCAGAACTAAAATAAAAACAATCAAAGTGTGGGGGAGTTTGTGTTTTAGAAACCTAAGTGATTCTCTTATAAATGGAAAAAGTTGAGGCAAATGAAGTCAACTGTTGAGAGTCATGAAGTCAGTTCATGAATATAAGCTGTAAAATCCACATATTTTTTATCTAGTACTCTTTTTATATTAATTTCAGTCACAATAATCATAGTGGCTTTTTTGTTTACTTTTTATTTAATATACATCCAGAAAAGTACAGAAACCTTAAACATACAGCTTAATGAATGCACACAACCCGAACACATCCCAATTAAGACACACACCTACCAGCATCCCAGGTGACCTCAGGTTCCCTTCCAGTAACTATGACTCCTCCCCCGCAGGGTAACCAGTCTTGTGACTTATTTTTTTCTATTTTCTAAAAATGATGTCTGGCATATTTCACACTGCAACATTTTTAACTATGTGGTAATAATATATCTGACATTTGAAAGTAAATTTTATTCCAAAATCACAAAATATCCTTTTTCAGTTATTGACACACAGAAGCCTTAATATAAAATTAATTAAGTGCTTATAAAGAACAGAATTACCAGTGAAAGGAGGTTAAGAAAGAGGTTTGTCTGCTTCCTTATCAGGTTGTAAGCCTGACAGCACAGGTCCACAAATAACTGGAAACGAATGGTGGGCTTCTCACCCCCATTGATAACATAGGCCATATCAGAGGTCAGCACAAAAGGAGCCCGATCCCTATTTAAAAGAAAAGTACATACAAAGTATTAGTTACAGAAGATATTCAAATAGTGCAACTGCTATTACATGGCTACTGAACTAAGCTATCTGAGCCACAGCAATTTCCAATGGGAAAACTTAGTATCAGACAGTTTTAAATTTGCATAATTCTTAAAAATTCACATTTTCAGGGAAGTACTTATATAATCTCATCAGTTAGATAGAACTTATATATGAACTTTCTACAAAGGTGATATTTATAAATCCACACACTTGGTCAGTTATAGTTACAAACGTACTAGAGAGAAAAAATTTGTGCTTCTTGACATTATATAAATGGGAACACTTCCAGAACTAGACAAAATAAAATACTAATTCATTTCAGCAAAGGTCACACACACACTCATTCTTGTAGTAAATTATCTCTTAGAGCTTTTTCAATCCCCCTTTATGCTCAAAAGTAGCTACAAACAAAGAACAGCAAGAAAAAAGGGAAGGCTTGCGACGTTAATTTGTGAAATTGGAAGTGCCTTTCTTTTTTTTAATAACATTAGTACCTTTTGAAGCTACCAAACATCTGTGCATGGCCCAAAAACTTCCCAAAGTCAATGTGAAACATGTGTCCTGTGCTTCGAAGCATTATATTATCATTGTGTCGATCACAGATGCCTAAAACATAGGTAGCTACACAGCATCCAGCACAAGAGTAGATAAAATTCTCAGAAGCCTATAATAAAGACATAAAATTACTTTAGGGGAAAAATATTTGTTTTAAAGGAGGCAAGATTACAAAGATTAATGTAATTCATCACTCTCTGAAATCACTATTGTAATCCACTTTCTGAAGAGCTGATAAATAAAAAAACAAAAACACCCTTCTGAAGGTGGTTATATTGCCCCTTCTCTCTAGCTTTGTCCTTTAATAAGCAGCGATGCCACCAGGCTCAATGTAGTGTATGTACTGCCTTTGAGCATCTTTTAAGTATCATGTTCGTGGAACCCTACTCTTCATAGGCTCTGCTGCTTACCACAGTGGTACAGAGAGACAAAGATTAATCTGAATAAAAGAATATTTTTCTGTTTTGGTTTCTGGCTTGCAGGGAGGGCATTGTAAAGGAAATCAGCTTACATCTTGAAACATCCAATAATATAATTAATGTATTTTGTTGCCAATTTGGTAACTCCTAAATGTGTCATCTATTAAATTTTTCAAAGATGGACACTTTAGTTCTGCCTGTTCTGGAATTAAATTACTAACACAGTATCATACAGAAGTATACAGCAAGATGCATACAATGAGTATTTTATTCTCAAGATACTACATTTCTGAATGAAGCAGTCACACAGTTCTATTTATTCCATAAACCCACAGAAATCATCACTGATGGTGATGATAATAGCAAATATTTGGCCCTGGCCAAGCAGCTTAGTTGGTTAGAGCGTTGTCCCAGTACACCAAGGTTGTGGGTTCAATCCCCAGTCAGGGCACGTACAACAATCAACCAATGAAAGCATAAATAAATGAAACAACAAATCGATGTTTCTCTCTCTCTCTCTTTCTCTCAGAAAAAAATAAAATAAAATAATCAATAAATTTTAAAACGTACCTTAAAAAATGTTTACATAGCACTATCAAAAACCAAGTACTGCACTACTCTCTCTTTCTCTCCCCACCTTACACACTCACAGTATATGTGTGTGCATTTGTCTGGATGGATGGATATATACATTAACTCATTTAAAATTTCATAACAAACCAATGACATAGGTACTACTATTGCCATTTTACATATGAAACTGAAACACAGAGAGATTATTTGCCCATGATCACATAATTAATAGGTGGCAGAGCCAAAATCCAAACCCACGCAATGTGTCTCCTCTGTATCATATTCCCCACATAAAAAGTCAAATGCATCAAAGGCCATGTGTGCTGCTTCACCATTATTTTGTGTCAAACAACTTACCCAGAATCACAAAAAAGTCAGTACTGCTATAAACAAGTATTGGCTTCTTCTGCATTGCTTTCCCCAAACCACAACGTAAGAAAAGGAAGTGTTTTTAAACATTTTAAAAGATCAATAAAATTCCTCTACTTTCTTAGGCCAACAGATAGCATTTGCACAAAACCATATGCAAATGCAATACATTAATGATTTGCCATAAACCAGGGAGAGAAATGGCATTAAAACTGGGAACTTCTTACATCACCATTGAAAGTATTCTTGAGTCTTCTTTAGGCCATTTTAGGATCATTGCAGGCCTTATATACTAAGAGATTTCCCTTTCCTCTTATGTAATACAAAAGTATTCTAAAACAAAAACTTGACGCCTCCAATAATAGTCATAGCTACCAATTATAGAATTTACTCTATGTAACATTTATATATATTAATTCATTTAATTCTCACAATAACCTATAGTGCTATTTTTTATAGCCAAAATATATACTGTAATACCATAAATAAATAATACTATAACATTTCATAGCAGATGCCACTGAGGCACTGAAGTTGTATAGCTGGTGAATGACTTGGACCTGAATGCCAAGCCCGGGAAGTCTGGCCCATAGCCTTGCTGTTAACTACCACACGATGTAGTCACTGTACTTATTTCCCTTACTTTTCCCAAGACCTCTGTGAAATACAACATTCTGGGTTATAAAAATATCTCTTTTGCTGGTCTCTAAATACATGTTTGGAAAGTTGTTCTTTTTCTGTAATCTGGCATTGGTTTCACTCAGATTCCTGCCATTAAACGCATTCTGTTTTTACATTCTTTCCTTTACATGGAGATACTGTTTTCACAACTTAAGACTGACTGGCTGCAAGAGAGCTAGAAAATAAAAGCACTAAAGACTTATGGAATACATTTTTAACGAAGTTATTTAGAATAAGGAGACACGCTAATCACCTTTTCATACTCCTCTTCAGAAGGATTGTACTTCCTCAGCCACTCTGCAAGTGGTTTATCTTTAAAGGATCCAGTCACACCATATTCCACTTGGATTTTCCTGAGGGTATCTGAAGCAGGAACCAGCTCCACCATGCCTTTAACAAGAAAACATTAAGCTATGTGAAAATATCTTCCAAAAATAAGCCTTTAAAAAAATTTATAGCTTTCAAGCTTTAACATAAGATATCAGCTAGCAATTATCACTTTTTAAAAAATCAACTGTGGTAGCCTGTGCTAGAAAATGTGAGCAATCAAAATTATTTTTTATTTTTGGAAAACCCATAATGAAAAAGTTAAATTTAACTATTTGAGACTCTATAATCTGTACATCTATGTGCTATCCACCACCCAAATAACAACATCAATTACAAAGTAGATAATATAACCTCCTTAATAAAATTATTTATAGGATACATGCTGTCACATAATATTTTCTCAAAATACTTTCTCTAGTCATGCATTTAGACAAGATGAGACTGTTTCAGACTGCATTAAGCCCTTTCAAAGGAAAGAACAGGTTAAGATTGTACTTGTTATATGTTTAAGTCTCAAGTATTTTGTCTTCCTACTGAAATGTAGATGTCTGGCTGGGCAAATAATTTTCTTTTTCTTTCTTTCTTTTTGCTTTATTTATAGTTCCCTTAAAAAAATATCAAACAAATAAATTATGGGTCATCTACACAATGTAATAAAATAAGGTACCTCTCTATGTGCCATGTAGAAAGACCTCAAAAATGTTTTTGAAGACAAAATCCAGACAAAAAGCTGTATATCTTGTGTTTAAAAAAAAAAAAAAAAAAAAAAAGACCATTATATATGTTGGAATACACACAAAATATTCCCAGAAGGCTATGTAAGTGATTATATTTTGGAAGCAGGATGCCTAGGATTAAGGATGGAGGTGTAGGAGGAAACTAAGATTTACTTTTCAATTACAAGCTATACAGACATTTTACAACGTGCATATATTATTTATATAATTTAAAAATTAGCTTTATATATTTTAAAAATGAAGGAAATACATTGGCATCAAAATAAGATATGGCTACAGAGACCTGCTTTGGACAAAGAACTGGAAGAAACCAAGTAAGCCAAGGCTTCCACACCATCCCAGAAGAAACTTCACAAGGATAGACTGTAATCCTAGCCACCTGGTCACAGATGGCAGAATGAATTCATTTGGATCTTTTATGTTGTATTGGTTGCATCATCTGGTTTTACAGTTCATGGTGACATCCTTTTGCAATGAGTACTTGCATCCTGATTCTATGATTATGTTTAATCAAACCATTAACATACATACAAATTTCTAATTTCACAACCAAAGATACGTATATGCTAATTATTATGTATGAGGGAAGACCCCCGAAAAAAAACTGGAATTATCTCCTGGACGATGGACAGGCTTCCCCAGCTAGGTGAGTGTTCTAGGAACCCTTCTGTGTCAGTGTACCAGCTGGTGTTGTTGTGAGAGGCTGCATTCAGCTCCAGTGAATGTTTTTTTGAAGACTCTCTCAATGCATTTGCCCATTTCATGATGAATGATTTACGAGCACACTTGCCCACATTATTGTGCTTAGTGTTCAGCAGTTTCAGACCAAAAATGGAATAACTCCCGTGCCCCAGCCTCCCTATTCACCTGATCTTGCCCCAAGTGACTTATTTTTGTTTCCCCAGTTGAAAAGAGTCCTCAAAGAGAAACATTTTGCCAATGTGGGAGAGGTGAAACAAAAAACAGCAGAAGCACTAAAAGGCATCAAAATTGATGAGTTCAAAAACTGTTCTGAGCAGTGGAAGAAACATCTCGATAGGTGTACTGCAAGAGATGGAGAGTACTTTGAAGGTGACTGAAGTTTAAACATGTAAGAATAAATACACAATTAAAAAAATATTAATTCTGGGTTTTTGGGGGGTTCCTCCTCATACAAAATGGAGGACTGAAGTTCATAAGAAATACAATATCTGTATAATAAGATATGATCCCTAACTGAGGGAACTTAAAAGTCAATCTAGTAAGGAAGATACAAAACACGCAGTAAATGTCTGGTGAGTATTAGAGACAATTGCTGAGTGTGCAGAAGGGAGGAATTACTGTAGACCGAGGTGCTTGTTCAAAACTTCAGAGAGGAAATGGATGTGATTTCTTTGTTTGAAAAGTAAGGATATAGCGAGATAACACAGTAAAAGCTTAGCACAGGGTGGGACACAGAGTAAGCGCCCAATCATTAGTTAGAAACAACATAAAAAACAAGAGTGATCCGACTGCCTCCGAAGTTTATGGAATTCCATAAAAAGAAAGAGATGTTCAACCATATGCAGTACCAGAAAAACTTATCTAATGAGATGGCTGGCTATTGTTGAGGAATTTTACTTGATAAAATTTCCATCTTGTAAGACATATGAAAAACAAAATATACTGATGATGTATTATAGAGTTGTACACCTTAAACCCATATAATTTTATTAACCGGTGTACCTCCATAAGTTCAATAAATAAAAGGAAAAAGGAAAACAACCAGCAAGGGTTCTAAAATTGACTGGATTTCCTTTCTGACAAGATAGCTTGCATATCCTAATCTGAGGGAAAAACCTAAGTAGGCTTTCATATTCTCCTGATAAGATAAAATGAAGAAATGTGGAGTAGTTGATAGTGCAGTGAAATAGATGAGTAATCAAATAAAATACAACACCCAAAGGTTATCAGTCACTCAAAGTGAAATCTCTAGTGACTTGCCACAAGGGTTGGTGTTTGGCCCTTTCTTAGTAAACATGTTTTTCAATGACTTAGCAGAAACTACAGAATATATGTTCTTCAAATTTGTTCTAGACACAAGCTAAGAGGTTCAACAACAGAGTTTTTTAAAAATTCAGATTTTAAAAAGAACTCAACAGGCTGAAAAGTTATCAAATATAATAAGGAAGTTAATAGTGAAGGTCCTACACTTGGGTCTCAGAATCAAAACGTACCAGTACATAATGGCTAAGACATGGTTTAGCAGAAGCTAGAATAATGGTTTTTATTAGTTAATAAGCTCCATATATGTGACACTTTGCCCACCCTTCTGCATTCTACAAAATCCTGGTGTCATTCTTAGAGACTATGAAACAATAACTTGAGCCCCTTACAATGAAAACAATCAGGTCATAAGGTAATTTAAAGTCACATATGAACTCAGGATCATAACAGGTTATCATGAAGAAGGATTCGATTTAACTCTGATAGCCTATGAAGAGAACTGAAACTGATGGTTAAAAGAAACCAGAAGTCAGTTCCCATTCATCTGAATACAAGAAAGAACTCTACAGCTATAAGCTCTCCAGGACATAATGGACTGCCTGAAAATACAGTGCATTTCCTTCACTATAGGCACTGAAACAGCAATTGAATGGCAAATATCAGAAGGATGATTACAGAAGATAATCTTTCAGGTGACTTCCTAATGTCTATGATTATAATCTCTAAAGCAATTCTCATTTCCACTAACCATAGGTGATCTTTCTGTCCTTTAAAACCCACAGCATTGTTGTTGTAGTTATTCTTAGAGCTTCTGGCTTACTAAATCATTTTCTAGTTACTTACTTACATCTTCAATTGCTTCCCTCTAAAATACAAGTAGTACATGCTATTAGCATTCTGCAGATGGTAGATACACAACAAACATCAGTTGAATAAGAATAAGGGTAATGGTTGCTATTTACTGAGCAGCTAATATGTATCAGATACTAGGGTGTTTTACATTCATTATCTCATATAATTATCACAATGTTTCTATGAGTAGTGTAGTACTCACACTTAGCATAAGTGGAAAGGAAAAATACGTATTCATAAATAATAAGATAAAGTTTATTCTTAGTAGAAAAAAACTTTGTAACCATTATTTCATTTTGCAGTAATGAAATCTAAGTTGGTTTAAATTAGAGATGGCTTTAATTATAAGTCAAAAGCTAAAGACTATAAAGTCTTTGTTAGGTCAATTAATGGACACCTCTGGTTACTGGTTACTAGGGCTATTCACTGACTTAATCATAAGCAAATGAATCGATAAAGAAACACTAGGTTAAAAAAGAGATAACTGAGATCATAGTGTACCAGCATCAGGATCCTTACAGCAGACACACTCTGAGCTAAATTCATGGGAAAAAAAAAAAAAACACCAAAACACAGCTAATAAATTTACCTCTATCTCTGCCAGTTGAGAGACATTTGAAAATCACCATCCTCAAATCTAGTCCTTCTTTAAGCCAGATTTTGTCCATTATCTTTATCATCTGTAAAGCTAACATATCCTGCCGAAGATCTTCACCAACCTTGAAATTAAGAAAACAAAAGGAAACTGTACCTTTACGAAATACTTCATAGATTACATACCATAAAGCGGGGGAGAGGGGGTAGCCTGTATGAAAGGCACTGCCTAGAGTTATGATGTGCTCAACCAGCATGGCAGTAGCTCTGGCCCACAATTACATTTATTCCCAAATCTGTTTGGGAACAGTTTATGTCAGTGATAATATTTCACATACCTAGTCAATTTAATTAAATATTAAGTAAACAGAAATTACTTTCGCCATTTTCGAAAAGAAATTTGAAAAGGAGAATTTTTATATTACCGTTTACAAACAAAGTAAACTTATTTTGCTCACCTTAAACATGACATTAATTTCTTCCCCCATTGGATCAGCATTCACCATTGTGACCTTGAGGGGCACAGCATTAGAACTGAAGAAGGAACATGACTACAAATACAACACATCAAGTATTAGAAAGATAACAGTGGAATAAAAATGAGTTTAAGAATTTCTTTTTGTTCTAGGCATTTCCCCTTTCACTTGTCTCTCTGAATTATGGGACATGATGAAATAACACAGTGGAGCTTTTTTTTAGATTATCTGGCAGGTAAAATATATATTAACATACTTTTTGAAACTTAAACACAGCATATGAGTGAAATATCATCTACTACTCTTTGAGCAGAGAAGCAAAACCTTAAAAAGTCTAGACAAAAACTATCAAAAGTTTGAGCTTTAAGTGTCATAATTCCTTAACAGAGTACAAAAAAATTGTGTACTTTTATCTTTCCTCTAAACCAGTATAATCTGGGATGAGATTTCTACTTCTTCAGTTTATAGTACTACTATAATTAATAATTAGCCATGGAATCAAATAGTGCTAAACTTAACAATTACATTAGCAAAGATGTAATTAACAATCACAATCTTATTTTAAAATAAAACTGGTTAAAAAACTAATTTAAGGCTGTGAGACTAACTTAAAGGTAAACAACAAACCAAACCAAAGAAGAAAATGTAATCACTTTGTCCCCTAATGATGTATTTATACAAATCAGGCACCACGGCTAAATTTCAAGGAAGAGCAGCCATGTCAACTTAAGAAGAAGAAAAAAAAAAAAAAAAAAAAAATCAAATCTGAAACTCCATTATAAACAGCTATATCCTGGTCTTTCAAAAACCACAAATTCATATGAATGAATGAATTGGTTGCTTTTCTCATGATAGAGAAAATCCCTATTTGTATTACTACTAGCCCAGTACAAAATAAAATTACTCAATTCTGATGATTATTCAACTACTTTTTGATTGCTCTAGAAGTGCTCCAGAAAGAGTTTATCTGACTACTCACAAGAAAGGGAAAAAAATGTATCTGTGAGTGGGTAGTTTTACCATTGGAATTAACAACATATGCTTCTCATGTAACTATTTATAGCACAGTAAAATATAATTTAATTTCAGGCAATAAATAATTTTACACTTTTTTTCTTCCAGGAATGGTGATTAGTAACAACATACTGAGATAAATATGGGTCTTATACCACAGACATCTACAAATACTTAAAAGCAACCTAGGTAAGTTGTATACGCATTTGCTTTAAGCATACTTGCCCATTTCCCTTCTTCCTACACATTATTTTGAAATGTAATATGAACTTATAAGTATTTAATATATCACCTTAATATTTAATTCTTTTGCCACAAGACTTGGATTGAGAGGGAGACGACATTTATTTCTTAAAATAAAGGACTGTATTCGTTCCATACTCCTTTGGAGGACAACCTAGGAAAAAAGATTGATACTGTAAATACATATGGAAATGAATATGTATTTTTAAGACAACAAAATTATAATGTGGATCCAAATTTTTAAATGTCCAATTGTCAAATGTTGCTAAAGAGAGTTAATTCTTACTATAAAAATAAAATTAGATTGGACAAAGGCTACAAGCATGGGAGGGGACAGTACATATGTTCATATTTAACATTTGTTAAAACTCACATTCAAATAAACAGAAATTGAACAAAAATGAGGTATAATTTTTATCAGATGAAAAATTTAAGATAATATCCAGTGCTGGAAACAGGGTGGGAAACAGATATGTTCATACTCTATTAGCAGGGACGGGGGTTATACTGGCCCATATATATATATATATATATATATATATATATATATATATATATAAATAAATAAATAAAATTTACTTTTTGGCAAAGCAATCTAATAGAAACTACTGTAACTAAAAATGTACATAGCTCTTAACCATTTCACCTGTGGGAATATGCTATAAAGAAATACACTAAAGTTTATTGCAGGACTCTTTGAGAAAAGAAAAAACATGTAAATCTACATAGAGGTAATCAATGGTTCATAATTTATGCTACAATTACCTGGTAATATTATGTACCCATTAAGATACATGAATTGTAACTATATATGTACTGACACAAATTCTCCAAGATGAAGTAAAAAAAGAAAACAGCAATTTGCAAAAAAATAATAAAGTGTATATAAGTGTAAAATCACTAAAAATGGCCAAGGAAACAGTAAACTGTGGGAGAAAATAAAACTTCATAAGTCTTTTTTTTTAATTCTATAAACTTCTGCATTATTTATATATTTTAAACATTGGCATCCAGTCATAGATTTATTTTTTTTACAGTTACAGAAGTTAAAAAGCAAAACTCAAGAGAACAATTTTAATGAGAAAGAAATAAATAAAAATGGGAATTAAAGCACTGATTTTCTGAGTTAGGTTGTGAAATTTTTTCCTAAGAATTTTAAATAACCTTTAAATTCATCTGCCCAGAACAGCATAGATGTAGTTAGAATTCTGCTGGATGTTTATTGACAAAGAACAACAACTTCACTTGTCAGCACTGTAAAGATCCTTTGATATCAAAATATTTATGTTCCCTCTTACGGATACATACCTGTCTGGCTGATCCACTAGCCTGCTTTACTTTTTCTGCTACTCCTCCTAAAAGCTGTACAAGTTTGGATTGCTTCAAGAGTTCTTCTCTGAGCCCTTTTCCTCCTACTGACAGGAGAGCACCCAAAACATGTTCATATCGGGCACCAAACTGTGCATCATGCAGGGCATCCTTGAGGAGCCTAACAAAGCAAAATATCTGTCAGTCACTTCTGAAAAAACTGAATGAACAATTCCCAAAAATCAAATTTACAACTTTAATTTCAGGTCTCCAAAAATTTATTTTAAGGTATATAAGCAAGTAAAAATTTATTCATTATCACAGAGTTCTAACATGCCAAATAGAGTTTTGTTATTTTTTAATTTTATTTCTAAGGACATAAAAATTTAGCTTCTTAATAATAATGCCTTTATAAAACATCAGATATCCACATTAAGTGACTGGGTGTACCATTTAGACTTTCAGAGTATGTCACCTGTATAAATACTAGGAATGGAAATAAAATACTAAAGAAAATTTAAATCTTACCAATATAAACTGTGTGCTATCTGTATATTTCCCAATGCCCTGGACAGGAGGAAGCGTACTAATGAACTGTTCAAATAAATTTCATATTTCAAAGCCTACACATAAAGAAAAATAAGAATTACTAGTGGTCAAACCCATACTACACTATTAGGATAAAATTATCAAAAAAGAAATTATATAAAGCTTACTCTTGTTGATGAAAGATAATAACTGATAAAAATGAAACAGATAAATTAACTTAGGCTAAATTAATGAAATCAAGCAGAAAAGCACAGACCTGGGAATAACATTCATTAGCCATATTTAAATGGCCAGTAAAGAAAAATAAAAGCTCAAATCTGGTTAATTCTGAGAATCCAAAAACTCAAAGAATTAAAATTCAGATCTATATCTATATATACTTACACACACACACACACACATATGAAGGCAGTCCACGAAAAGTCCAACCATTGTTAATATAACAAGAACACTTTGGGCGATAACAATGTAACATGGTAGCTAGGGAGAGTGAACTGGAATGTGCATGTGTGAACAATGACAACTTCACTGTACTAGTCAGTGGGGGGGATTGATGCCCTTGTGTACTGAGTGAGTAGAACAAAGAATCTGAAGCAAATTTTGTGTTAAGCCTGAACATTCCTCCGCGGAAACTATCTGGATGATTGAGAAGGCCACAGCTATGGGCAACTGGTGATTGGCAGCTTCATCACGACAACACACCCACTCATGCATCACATCTTGTGCAGTTTTTTTTGGCAAAACATCAAATCACCCATGTGACTGCCCCACTACAGCCCAGATTTGGCACCCTTTGACTTCTGGCTTTTCCCAAAACTAAAATCATCTTTGAAAGGGAAGAGATTTCAGACCATCGATGAGATTCAGGACAATATGATGGGGAAGCTGACGGCGACTGGGAGAACTGTGTGAGGTCCCCAAGCTGCCTACTTTGATGAGGATGGAGGCCTCACTGTCCTATGTACAATGTTTTTTCTATCTTGTATTTTCTTCAATAAATGTCTCTATTTTTTATAGTACATGACTGGATACTCTCTGGACAGACCATTTTATATAAATTTATATATTATATATATATATATTATATATATATGTATAAAATGTTCAACTGAGGCAACTGGCAATAATAGAAAAAAAATTCACACTAAATTCAAATGCAATGCAACTCAACATTTCCACACTACAGAAGTACTTTTTATCAAAACAGAAAGGGGAATCTTTTCGCAAGTTCCCTACTCATAAAAATGGCGGGAGAGAGAGAGGGTAATCAAGTAAAAAATTCACCTGTACACACTGTGGAAGCAGATCTGTCAGCTCATCATCACTAATAGTCTCGATCCAGGTAACAGCTTGGGATCTCACCTCCTGATCAGCAAATCTAGAAGAGAATCACAAAAATCAAGATTTGATAGCAATGTCTTTCTAATGAAGCTATATTTCCTGAAAATACAATCTAAATTTATTCCTGACAATGTATGCTCATATAGCTCTATTCAAATGCAATGCGCTTCTTCTTCTGTCTTAGGAAGAAGATCTTACTGTGCAAAACAAGGTCTGTTAAGGGATTCATTTAGAAACGTTAAGGTTATAAAAATTAATTTTGGCCCTCATCATAAAAATTTAAATTATTCAAAATTTACAATCTAATTATCTCTTTAGGTTAGTTTTAAATATGACATGCCCTTTTAATAACCTCAGTGGAAAGGTATATTAGAAGAAATATACGTTGACACACTCATACTGTTTGAATTGCTGTCATGTCAAAGCAAAGGGAAGTACTCCTGCAATATAATACCTTGCTGGAAAAATTACAATAAAACAGAGCAAATAAATTCAGTCATTATTGACTTACTTTGAATCAAGAAGCTCCAATGCAGTCAGTGGGTGTAATGGGGGCCACTGCTGAAGCAATGAGTAAATTTTGGCAAGATTAACCCGTTTCCAGTTTGGAGCACTTGCTAGTATTTTAGGAAGACAATTTGGGTGTTTGAGGCAATAATAACGTTTCTCCCACAAAAAGGCTTTGTCTTCTTTAGAAAGTCTGCAAACATAACAGGAACTAAATTACTTCTCAGTGATATCATAACAACAGTCCCAACAATTAAAATTACAAAGAAAAAATTTATTCATTTTAGGACAGCCACCTGTTGGCAGAAACATTAATACTAATTTACCCTAATTTGGAAAACGGAAATCATTTTGTTGTGATAAAAGTCTTAGTTATGAAAATGAAAAGTAATTCAGTACAATAAAAATGTATTGAGCCCTGGCTGGTGTGGCTCAGTGGACTGAGCGCTGGCCTGAGAACCAAAGGGTGGCTGGTTCGGTTCCCAGTCAGGGCACATGCCTGGGTTGCAGCCCAGGTCCTCAGTTGGGGGCACACAAGAGGAAATCACACATTGATGTTTTTCTCTCTCTCTTCTCCTCTCTCTAAAAACAAATAAATAAAACGAAAGCCTAAGTTAAAAAAATAATAATAATTATTGAGCTCTAACCAGATGCCAGGCACTACAAATCAGAGTTGAATAAGCAAAATCCACCCTAAGAGCAAGGAATTTATTCATTTTATACAAGTAAAATCAAATGTCATGTAATGCACAATTGCTATTACAACATTTTGGAAGATGATTATATAGCTCAATTGAGGGATATTTAAAATGAAAAGAACTTGTTTTGGAGATTCTAATTTAATCTTAATGACAAATGTTTATGTGAATGAAGATTTCACGATTTTACTACCCATCCATCTACTTTTATATGTATAATATGCTGAAATGTATTTATCTCATGTGGAATATTGAAAAAATTCAAATATTAGAAAAAGTGCAGTGAGGTCTCCATTCTTCTAATTCCCCTACCAGTGGTAACTGTCTACACTTGTATACGGTATTCCCTCACTTACCGCGGGTATTACGTTCTAGGCACCCTCCCCGGCCCCCGCGAAGTAGTAACCTTACATTTATTCTACACTCTTAAACCTACACAACTTTAACAACATACGTATATGGTACTGCAAAATCCTGCAATATAGCTAAAAATCCGCAATAAATATTTAAATATAATATTTTTTTAAATCCTGCGATACAATGAGGCCACGATAAGTGAACTGCGATACAGAGAGGGACTACTGTATTCTTCCAGAGTCCATTTGTATAGAAGCACATACACAGGCATATGTAGATCTTTTCCCCTTAGTGCTAACACACCAATATACTATTCTCCTTGCTTTCTTCATTTAATATATCTGACATAATGGTACACAGCTATCTATAACTTCATTTTAAGTTACACAGCACTGTTTGATAAATGTACAATTTTACCCCCATTGATGGACATTCCATATCAGTTTCACAATAATCCAAATGCACACTGCAACGAGTCTCCATAGCAAATAGAAAAGGGATTCTTTTCTCTTAAGATATCTGCCAACCTGGAAGTGAAATTCCTAGGTCCCAGACTATACACATTGTGACTTTTATAGATTTTGCCAGATTGCTCTCCAAAACTTTTTAGAATTCCGCCAACAATATAATTTCCATTTTTCTGTATGCTCATCAACACTTTCTATGATTTCTATGATAAGACATTTTAATTTTCAACAATATGATGTTTATGAAATGGTATCATATCAATTTACATTTCCTTAATTACTAAGAGGTTGACATCTTTTCAGATGTTTAAAAGATATTGTATTTCTTTTTCAAAGAATTATCTGTTAATAGTCTTTGTCTAATTTACTACTGAGTTGTTGGTTTTTCAACAGATATGAAAAGGTTCTTTATATATTAAGGAAATTATCAATTGCTATTCGCTGTACATATAGTTCCCTTTTGATCATGTAAAACCTTTGGTATAAATTTCTCAACTTTTATGTAGTCATACAGTCTTTATATATAATTAAAAACAGATATAGAAAACTTTCCACACCAAGAACATTGCTAAATCATGAACTAAATCAGAGCATTTAATAAGCTATTAACTTGAGCTTTACATTTTAAGAGATAACCAGGCAAAACAGACTCAAAGGTGCATACCCAAGTGATGAGTCTTTGTGAAGAATATCAAGAAGTTTCCCTTTTATATCATTTTCCAATGTTTCTAAGTTGTGTTGTTGTATAATACTTCTGTCAACTTCAGGAGTGGTATAAATGATGTCAAATGTGGGAGAAGGAAAATCAACCTTAAAAATTTAACATAAGTTGATCAAATTACAGCTGAACAGGCCACCTATTTTCCACATTAACTTCTTTATCTTTGAAAACATTGATTTTTCTTAGTCATCAGGGAGAATTTTAGATAGTAAATTAATGTCCTTTTTCTGAAAGTAATTACATTGTTGGTAATCCTCAATAGCACATACGTTGCTTGGGATGGGTACAAGGGCATATTTTACTGTTTCTCAGAAATAGGAAATCATTCACTGAAACTTAAATTAAATTGAAAACAGACCCTAAAATTGAAACAAGATCAATTAGGCTTCTTTAATAACAACCAAATCATGGTATAGACATACTTTTTATAAAGAAATTTAAATTTAAGCCTCTTCATATGTCAAGAAGTACCATTACCTGTAACACTATTCTTTCCATCACATATCCTTTTTTGGGGATTGTTCCAGGAATAGGGGCTAAATGTGACGATGTCCAAAGATATAGAAGCTTAGTTCCACATGTTAAAAACCTTCATAATGTAAACAGAAAAATACTGTGGTTTTCATTTTAAAAAGTAATCAAAACTCACAACACAGTAATGAATTTGAAACTTTAGTATTCAAACAGTTATGAAACATCCTCTTTATAAAAAGAAGTTCATCTTTAAAAACATATCAGGAGTCGCTCTCCATAGTGTACTGATCTTCACATAAACAGATTAAAGTGTGGGGGCTGGAACAAAGGAAGAGAGAATGAAGGAACAGATCTAAGGAGGAATGGGGCTGAGGAAACAGAACACACTGTTCCAGAACAAAGCTAGTTTGGATTATAGAACTGCTCCCTGACTTTTATCATAAGAACAAAAATACATGCCAAAAACCAATACCTACTTTGTGACCAGCACCAATCATTGAGGAAGTTTTATCTGTGCCCTGGGCCAGGGGGCAGTAAACTTTATCCCTGAAGGGCCAGACAGCAAATATCTTGGGCTTTCTGAGCCATACAATCTTTGTTGCGGAGACTCAAATGTTCTGTTACAGCGCACAGACAGTCATGAACAACATAAATAAATATGTGAGCTGTATTCTAACAAAACTGTATTTACAAAACACGAAGGAGACTGCAGTACGCTGACACTTGCCCTGGACAACCAATGTATGGCCTACTTAAATTAAAAACATTTATCAATAAATATGTTGACATATCTTTACACGGAAGAAATTTCTGGAAACTACCATGACATATATATATGTATATATATAAAAGCAGAAAACTATACACTTCATAAAACTTTGTCCTTATTAAAATAGCAAATATCCTTTCCAAAGCTAGAGTCTAGTCCTAATGTTTTCTCTTACAGGTTAACAGCCTTTAAATCTTTGACATATTATATTCTGTCTATTTTAGAACCACGCTCACCCCCAAATAACTATTTTAAGGTAAATTTCTATCACATTTCATCTATACTTTTATATATCTCGAAATGGTAAAGTTTTATTTTAAAATAAGTACAATGCCATTACTACTCCTATAATTACTTAAAATATCAGCTATTCAACTTTCCCAGATTGTCTCAATAAATTTTTTAGTTGGTTTGTTCAAATAAGGATCCAAGCAAAGTCCAACATTTGCATTTGGTTGATAGGTCTTTTAAGTATCTTTAATTCAAGGGTCAACAAAAATTTCAGCCTATCATCTGGTTTTGTAAATAAATTTTTATTATAACAAAACCATACATTAATTTACATACTGTCTATCACTGCTCTTGCTTTTGTGACAGAGACTATATGACCTGCGAAGCCTAAACTACTTCTATCTGGTTCTCTTTACAAAGTTTGCCAATTCTTGTTTTAATCTATACATTCTTCCAATCTTTTTTTCCCCTGCCACTTGTTGAAGAAACCAACTCTTGTTCTGAGAATTTTCCTTATCCTGGATTTTACTATCTGCATTACTCTGGTCATTTAGCACGCCACTTTTATCTCCTATATTTTCTGTAGTAAAGTAGTAGTTATATCTAGAGGCTTGATTTGATTTGGGTTTAATTTTCTGGCAAGAATACTTAATACTTTATGGGTGGTATGGTATACTACTTTCTATTGCATTATCTCTCTTTCTGTGATGTTAACATAATCAGTTCATTTAGGTGCTGTCAATCGCACCCATTAATGGTTTTAAGCAGGCATTGATAATCACTGCTTAAATCAACAGTTCTCAAACAAGAGTGATTTTGCCCCCAGCAGACATTTGGCAATGTCTGGAGACATTTTTGGTTTGTAACTGTGGTGTTACTGTCATCTAGTGGGCAGAAGCCAAGGATGCTGCCAGACATCCCACAATGCACAGGACAGTCGCCTACAATAATTACCTGGCCCAAAACACAACAGTGCCAAGTCTGAGAAACCCTGGCCTAAATCTAAGCTAACCTAAGTTATTTCAGTAGGAGTTGCAAAATTGTGATATGTCATCATTCTGTCTAGATCTAATAGCTGAAATTCTTCTACAAAAATCTTTCTTACACCGATTATTTGGTAACCCTAAGATACAACTGTAAAGGAAAGGCAAGTTAAATGCTTGATTCTGTTTACTTAAAAATGAGTTAAGAACTCATCTGTTATTGAGGCTGACTGAAATGCCTCTAAGTCATCTGGATTCCACAACAGTGACTTCATCAGGCTGTATTTAAGTTGCACAACTTAACATAAATTATTTTAAAAATAATTTCAAGACCAGGGTTTCTGATTACTATGCTATAGTACATTAACTGAACTAAATAATTCACACTTTGTTTCTCTATATGCATTAATGTAAAATCATCTTTCGTCTTAATATGAGTATTTTTTAAATGTAAGTACTAACATTACTAGACTGACTGCACTACTTGGCAAAGTCTCACTATTTTGACAGCAGAGCATTGGACACAAACTATTTAATTGTCTAACATCACCTTACTCTCTTGAATTTTGAAAGAATGTTAAGTCCTTTACCTAAAAAAAAATTCTACCACTTACTAAGTAGCTAAGTGCTGTAAGGCAAAGTCACTTAAGCTCTCTATAACAAGTAAGGAATAATAACCTTCACAGGGTTCTTGTGAGGAATATGAGGATGTACATACAGCACTCACACTAATACCTAGCACACAGTAAATGCTATGGGTTTATTACAGAGTAATATTATTATTAAACCCAATAGAGATACTTTAATATGCTAATGTGCATTACCATGCTCCAAAAATGTTACCATGTATTCTATGAAACATATCCCAAACTTAATTCAATTAATTTTCTATTTAGGGAGACTCTTGATGGTCTCATGGAACATATTATTACTAAAAACATAATTAAACTTGTCAACTGAAAGGTCAGATAGATTACTGGCTATTAAAAGACAAAAAGCTTGAAAGGAATTCCTTTATAAACTCTAAGGATCACTAAGTTTTTGTACCCATGTAGAACCTTTGGAGATTAAAGGCCAGCATCCCACAGCATTAAGAGTAGATCAATCAAGCAGTCAGGTGAGGAGAAGGGAATAATGTTCAGTTGCAGATTCCCTAAAACTTGAGAATTATGGGTTGTGGATAAGAAGAGGAAAAATGGAGTTGTTTTAGTAATATAAAGGGCACCTAAGAGACTATAAGTATTATGTAAATAAAATAGTGCTTGCATAAAATGACTGTTTTATAAGTGAACTGATTGCTGCTTTTCTCCTGAAACAGTGAGTGGCAAACAATCCTTTGAATACCCATACAGTTATGTCCAAACTACAGCAGAATAATTGGTTTCCTCTGACCTGTGTCTCAGAAATGACTTCCTTTTATCACACTGAAAAAAATTAAGGCAGCTCATTATCTCACATTCCCCACCCTGTTCTCTAGCCAATTTTGATGCTGTAAATGTGTCCATAGAAAATCATCATCACAACTCAGTAACACTTACCGTTTAAAATCAAAAAGAGGTAAAGAAACTTTGCCCAAAGCTTCTGGCCCCTTTCTCTGCTTATTAGAATCAGGAGAACTTCCACTGCTCTGATTTAATATCCCAAAAAGAGTAAGGTGAAGAAGTGACTCTAATGGCAACTGTGATATCTGGATGGGAAAAATGATTCTATGGGAGAAAAAATGTATTAATAGAAAAAACAAATTAGACCAAACATGAAGATTAACCCTTTAATGAAACTGACAGTCGTATTTTATTGAACCTATCAAAATAATCTTTAATCCTGAGTACCTTAAGTAGCAAGCTTGGCTAACAGGAACTGTAAAATATCTTAAGACTAATTTTATTAAAATTTCAAATATATAACATTTTTTTCTTCTAAAATTTGTTACTGCCTTTATTCAAGACCTGTAACGTTAATTTCTAGGCAAAATAATAGTAGTCATTTTTATTTCCTTTAGTAAAAACTAGGTAAATGTTTGAGTATTTCTGATGTGGAACATAAACATGTATATGTTTACCAATGTTTCTTTTTAGGACACACAGGTCAGTAGTGGTCACTCTGAGGAGCCATGAGATGGTTAAGTGTTGAAAAGAAAGTGACACTTCTTACCCTGTATGCATTTTGTAGTATATGATTACTTTCACAGACATGTTATTTTTGTAATTAAAAAAATAAAACAGGAAACCATTTAATAAATACAAAATAAAAAGTTCTGCAATAGCCTATCTGCCTAAACAATGAAAGCATTCCCTTACTGTAAAAACAGTATTTCAAAATACTAAACTAAGCAATGTTTAACATATCATTTTTCTAGAATTACACATAAATTTATATTTTTAACTTGACAAAGTCTAGGAACAATGGCATATTTATGCAATTTAACAACATGTAGATTTAAAAGAGAATTTTAGATTTTTAAAATCATAATTTCAGTCATTCTACAGAATCATATCTGGAAGAAATCTTAAGATGTCAGTAAGAATTTAATGGATTTTAATGGAAATTGTAATAAAAATAAAAACTAGGATGCATACATGAAAAAAAGTAAACAGCATACTGAAAAAATAAAAAGCCAGAAACTTCACTTACAGTTCATCCCATTTAATAAGATAGAAGAAATTCTTATAGGTGCCAACCTTCTTTGATTGAATAGGCTTAAAAAGATCCTTCCCATTGTGAGACAGGGAACATATCAAGTAGTATTTTTCATAACTGAGAAAGGAAAGAGTTTAATTTTTATTTGATAATACAATTTAGTTAACTAACACAAATATATGTCATTAGCCATCCTTCCTAGAAGTGACTATTATCTGAAATAATTGGGTCATCATTCATATGAACTTATAAAAAAAAATGTGAAATTTAACTATTACTAATTCTGTAAAATAGAGAAAAGCACAGCAAAGGAAATACTGAAGGAAACATGTATCTCTAGCTGCCAGTCTAAGGGGGCAAATGATACCAGCTGGAGAATTTACCTGAATTTTGTGCTCAGTTAGTTACTAGCTTTAGATTTTAGTTGAATGACACCACATAACTATTCATTTTTAGTTAAATTGTAGGAAGAAAGAGTACAAACATGACCATCCCTAGGTGCCATTTCCTTTGCTAGCTAAACCACTGAAATAGTTAGCATATAAATAGTGCATTGGTCTGACTTGCACCCAGTCTTTATTAGGAGGCCGCCCTCCAAGGGGACAGATGCCGTTATATTCTCATTAGACAGCAATAATTTAACTCCTAATTACGATAAACTGCCTTTGTTTACTACTGCTGAATCCCCAGTAGCACAAAGAACACAGACCACAGATGGTGCTCAGTAAATATTTCTTGAGTGAATTAATATACCACATTCAACTCATTGTTAATTTTTATATTTCATTTATTTTATATAAAGCTCAATTTAAGCATAATTTATGTTTGGTATCTTTTAAAGGGCATTATCTCATTTTACAGCATTAAGCTACTATAATGCTATTTATTTTAAAATAGTCAACTCAGACTTTTCAGTTTATATTACTCACTTACAAATAAGTTGAAGTTGGTAAACTTCATGTCACTAACAAAAAAAAATCAAAAAGGAAAATACCTGTAATAAAAATTGAAGAAGAAATCTGCTCTTGCACATTTGAAAGCCTAGCAATCAGTAAATTGTTGTACTAAAAGCGGGAAAAAATGGGCTAATGTCTAGTCCCATTACACTGTTTCAAATTACCCTGGTTCTAAAGGAAAGGCAAAAGAATAGCAGTCATAAATTGACTAATTTATTAATCAACACGTGCCCTTGTAAGTTTAAACATATTTTCCTGCCCTTTTTGCATGTAGTGGGAGCTAAAATTTTTACTGAAACAGCTTCAAAAATCTCTGTAATATTCATGAAAACCACAAAAGTATCTGGTGATTCTTTATCATCACTTAAATACCAAGATAACAGTGGATACTGACATTTTACAAGATTAGAATAACTTCTGGGTAAAGCTGTACTTATTTTATTTTGAAGAGCTACTTACTTTGATACCCAATTACTTGAAATTCCATGTGCAGCAAAAATAGTAAACTGGAGCTGTTCAGTTGTGGTCCATGCTTCCTTGATGTTCCTGTTATTTGGGACACAGTCTGCAGGACTCCTACCAGAATTTCCATGGAGTCTGAGAAGATCATAAATTGCTGCAGTTAATTGGTCCATGCTTACTTGAACAGGATTTTTAGGATTCAGTGAGCCTAGATGTAAAGAAATAGTTAACATAATTCTTTGAAAAAGCAACAATTATTGCTAAAATTTAAAGAACTTGAAGATGTACATACCCCTAGTCAAACTCTTGCTAGTGTCTCCCTCTCCAGACAATGAAGTCACCTGCACACACAAACAAATTAGTAAATAAATTTCCTCTGATGAAGATAAAAATGTTAACCTTTCATTTCAAAACTTTCCCAGGTGAAACCTCCCCAGAAGTGTCTGCCGAACTAATAAAACAATAAAAAGAGTTAAAAAAAACAAAATCAAACAAGTAAACAGATGACTTTAAGTATCAAGAAAATAATAATTCTGCACTTTTATTAACCAATGTCACACACACCCCAAAAAAGAAAACCATGGAGTAACTGAAAATTACTGCAAAATACACAAACTCAACAAAACCTGCCTCATTAAACTAAATTAAGATTTGAAACCCAAAGTGATAAATATGTTAACACAGTATTTTATTTTCCCTGAGTTGCTCTACTATTAATAGCCTTAAAAAAACTAGAACTCCATTACCATTTAGTGTCTCAAAACAGCTGTGAGCTCACCTCCTACTCTTTGATCCTTTATCCAGCTAATTAATACAATGAATAGAAACCTCAAACATTAGGACCATGGTCGTTTATTACCTCCAAGTGATTTCACATATATTTTTAAATTTTTATAAACAAGCATATAATAAGAAAAAAAGGAGAGACCCAAAGTTCTATATACTATATATGGACAGACTCTCTGCAAATAAATGGATTAAGCCTTCTCCAAGATATTTGTTGAGGGGCATACCATCAACACAACTTTAAATTTATCATGCTTGCAATCCACTTTCTCTCATTCTTCCAGTAAGAGCTATGACCATCCCTATGAACAGAATCAATTAAATACCCACGGCAATACCATGGGAAAAGCTTTTACTAAAAGCAATACTATGCTATCAAAAGAGGGCTCCTAACCTAGTCTCCACAGAGGTAGTAAGTCACTATTACTGATGCATTTGGGTCTTCTCAACAAGGAGGAGGTACAGTCCAAAACAGAACTTCCCCTATTGGTAGTCATGGACATTTCCATCCAGAGGGAGAAACAGTACCTAGTACCACCCAGGTCCTCCAAGCCAACCAACTCATTTATGCCTGAGTTCCTCCTCTATATACAAAAGGTTCACGGTTTGGCATGCACCTGTTCACCATCAACCCTCATAAAGCTTTTCCAGCCTCCTCTTAAGAATTCCCCACCTTACCAAGTAAGTCAATAAACTCAAGAGTAAAAGTCAAAGTTAAAATAACATTTTGTCCAGAAACAAAAATCTGCCAGTTTAAGTGGCAGATATTCATTTAAGTACGTAACTGCATGTAATGAAATGCTAATTGCTCAAAAATACTCACATCAGCACTTTTACTCCTTGGAAGATTAACTGCTCTCTTCAGCTTCTTTACTGATTCTGTAATCGCAGGAGTCTCTACACCATCTAAAGCACTACAGATTTTTCTTACAGCTTTAATAACTTGATCTACTGCTCGGTGCTGGTTCTTTAAAAATAAAAAAATAAACGTAAGTATTTGGAATTTAAAGGATCAATTTCAGGCATGAAGTCAGGAACTAGATATTTCAGATGTACCTAAGAACAGATGTCCTTTACTCTTTTGTGATGAAAAAGAAAAGAAACAAGATTGCATTTCAGTTACATGGTTTAATGTAGAAAAAAGCAGGCCTGGTAAATTTTCACTTTGCCTGACACAATTATTCATATGCCATTAATTTCATATTAAAATCAGAAATAACAGCAATAAATGACAAATTAATAAATCACTAAAAGAATAAAGTTATCTTTTTAATTCCCACACTAAAAACATCAACCTTCTCTCTCTTTTGCAAAAATCTTATATCAGAAACAAGTTCTTTAGAGGTTGGTAACATATTAACAACATTGGGCAACAATTACTAGAAGTGAGTCAACATTTAAACATCATTTGCATTTATACAACCATCATTTTTAAAGTTCTCTCTGATGAAAAAAAACTTCCTTGAGGACAATCCCCATGAACTATTCAACCACAGCTGATTTCACCATGACTCAAAAGTATACCCATACAAAGACATAATAAAATCATTTACCTTATGAAAATAATTTTAAAATACTTCTCCATTTCCCCATCATCATTTTAAAGTATGCATCTCATTAAGAAACATTCTTTCATAATGCATTAACCCATCAAACATTTATGCCAAACTTCCATGCCAAGTACTGTTAGAACGGGCTGAAACTCAGTACTGTACAATCCCTTAAAAATTTAAATTTTTCCACCGTTGAGGCTTGGCTACCATAAACTGAATGTTCCCTTCACCTTCATGCTTAAATGAAACCACCTCATTTTCTCAAATACCCAATTCCCTGCTCTCCTCAGAGTCTGAAGATCTATTGTCTAGCTTCCCATTTTTGCTTACTTATATTTCTGCTTAGTTTTACTCCTTCATCTTAGTGCAAAACCTTTCCAATTTGGAGGCTCAGGTCGTTTTTCCTATACTATTTTCCATCACTTTTATGTGCCAATTATCAAGTTACTGTGTATCAGTTTTAAATCCACCCTTCTTTACTCCACTTTACTAGACACTTCTCCTTTGCTAGCAGGCACAACGTTGGGATTTGTCAATAGAGGGCACAAAAGGGACACTCAAGGCAATGGCAGCATGAAGGTAGCTCTCGTCAGGGTTCAAGTCCTCCATTTTGTAATTCAGGGTGGGGCCCAGTGGTCCTCAAAGACCAGCACCAGCTGCATGTTCAGGCCATGCTCACCCATTCTTATAACTTTGTTCCTGTGATAGCCGTAAGTTTCAGCATGGAGTGGGAGGGAGAGTTCTCCACTGCTCCTCAGCCAGGAGCTGATAGCTGCTTTTTTGCACCTGTTACTTCTGGACCCCTTCAAGCAGTGGTGGCAAACTTTTTTTAAAGGCTGGACTGTCAATGTTTTAGGCTCTGTGGGGCACACAGTCGGTCACAATTTAACTCTGCTATTAAGGCATGAAAACTGGCATGGATTTCTGCCTTAGAATCCTCTTACATCTTTGTAGCAATTAACTACCTTTTACTAATTAATGATTCTTCAAATGTCCCTTTCAATTAACTAGCATTATAGTTTCTGTCTCCTGACTTGGTCCCTGACTGAGTGATCTGCCTTGCCACTGACATGTGGTCACTTTCCCCACTGCAGGTCACATTTTTGCTCTGGGTATTTGTCAGACTTTCTACCCTACATCCTGTTACATAAATGTCTATGTGGAAAACTCACAGTATCTTCAATCTCAAAACTCTACCCTATCAAAATCTCACCTACAGTATGATACTTTGATCACAATCTCCTTTGCTTCTAGCCCTCACACCCTCATTCTGACAAAACCTGTTCTTTGAGCTCAGAAACTTCTCTGCCTCTTCTACCAAGACAGCTGAGCACTTCTAACAAACCTCAAAACCATACAGATTCAACAGTCCCTACCTGCCACTTAACATTCCTCGTACCCGCTCTTGGTCAGCTCTCGTTCCCATTCCCCTTAGAATATGAAGCCAAACAATTATTCCTTGCCTCAAAACCCCTTCTGCAACCCTAACTTCATTTTAAAATAAATTAACATCTTATCTCTAGAAAACAAAGGTGAAGAGAAATTAAGACCTTTGCTACTTCCTGACCTCCCCCTCCCCTCACCCACACAACCTACAACAGGAGAAATTAAAACATATCCACACAGAGACTTATATATGAAAGTTTATAGCAGCATTATTTATAAGCAAAAACTGTAAACAGTCTAAATGGTATTATTTGTTAACTAGATAAACAAAAAGTGGTATATCCATACAATCAAAGTATTCAGCAATAAAAAAGGTACAAACTATGGCTACATCCTACAACTCATATACTACCACATGGACAAGCTTAAAATAATACAGTACGAGAAAGAAATCAGATATAAAGGATTACATGGGGTATGATCCCATTTACATGAAATCTCAATTAAAAGCAAATTATAGAGACAGGAACCACAACAGTAGTTGTCTGAGGCTGGGAACAGTAAATGACTGCAAAGTAGCACATGGGAACTTTTGGGAGTGATAAAAATGTTCTAAAAATGATTGTGGTAATAATTATACAACTCTATGTATTTACTAAAAGAATCACTGGATTGTACACATCCAATGGGTAAATTTTACATATATAAAATATACTTCAATAAAGCTATAAAAATACAGGGAATAAATATGATCAAGTCACTATTTTAGATAAGATGGTCAGTGAAGAGCTCTCTGATAAGACATTGTGAGCACAAGCCTTAATGAACTGAAAGAGAAGTCATGCAAGTATGTGGGGCAAGAGCACTAAAAGAGGGAAAAAAGGAAAAAGCAAAGGGTCCAGTTGGGGAGCATATCTACAGATCGCCCAGAACCAAGGAGGAAAGGGGGAGGAGGCCAGATCAGAGAGGCAGTGGGTCAGAATGTGTGGGGCCTTGAACTTTACTGAAACAGCAAACAAATTTGTGAGCAAAAGAGTGGCATAATTTACCATTTTAAAAGTGTTTCTAAATTGTATTAATCTTTTCAAGGAACCATCTTTTGGCTTTGTTTTTCTTTTATTTTACATTTGCTTTCTGTGCTTATTTTTTCATTTTTTTAAATAAATATTTTATTTTGTAAAAATTTTAATTTATAGAAAAATTGCAAAAACAGTAGAGTTCTTGTATAGCAAGGAAGCTAGTTTTAGTAACTTCTTACATATATCCATGATACATTTGTCAAAACTAAGACATTAACACTGGAACATTACTCTTAACTAAACTGCAGACTTGATCGAGATTTCACCAGTTTTCCCATTTCTTTTCTTTTCTTTTTCCAGTACACAATCTAAGATACCACACTGCATTTAGTGACTTATTTTTAAATGATCATTTTAGTTACCTGTGGAAGACAGACTATATAAAGACAAGGGTAGAAGCAGAGAGACCAATAAGGAACTATTGTAACTATAGTAACTCACTAGGACTGTAGCCTTGGTAGTGATAAAAAGTAGTCACACTCTCAATATTTTCAGGGCAGAGCAGACAGGAATTAGAGTCAATGTAGGATGTGAAAGATCCTTTTCTTGTGAAATCTAATGATTCTGAGGTTTTGGCCTGAGCAAATGGAAGAACAGAGTTGCCATTTTTTCAGAAAGGGAATTGTGACAAATAAATATGAAGAGTAGTATAAAAAATTTAGTTTTCAAAGTCTTAAATTTGAGATGTCAGGTAACAGATACCTGAATTTGTCATTGAGGGGAGAGTTTATGTCTGGAGATATAAATCTGAACCATGAGTGTATGCAGGGTATTTAAATACACGAGATTAAGTGAGATCACCGCGGCTGCGAATAGAGAGAGAAGAGAAGAGGTCCTAGACATGAGCCCAGATGCATTCTGATGTCAGGAGGTCAGGAAGACGAGGCGATCAGGAGGAAGCTACCAGTGACAGTGGGAACAGACACTGAAAGTGCTATCCCAGAGGCCACGTGAGTGTTTTAAGAAGGAAGAAACAATCAACCCTAGCAAACACTATGGAAAAACTGAGAAAAATAAAGAACTTATTAGTACAAACATGATCATACAGTCCTTCATGATCTTATTTAATAAGTGCAGTTTTAGGGAAGTGCTGAGATTGAAATCTTAACTGGAGGGTACATAAGAAAATGAGAACAGGAAGTGGGAGCAGCAAAAACATTAACTTTCAGAAGTTCTGCTGCAAGAATAAAGAAGTGGAGTGGCTGCTGCAGGGAAATGCAGACTTTTTTTATCCAACATGGGAATTAAACCCATAGCTCAGTCCTTGAACTCTCTCCACCTGCAGTGCTGATCTCATCCAGCCTTACGGCTGAGAAATATCACTTATATTCTGATGGCGCCCAAGTTTATCATCATCTGGCCCTCCCCCATTAAACTCCACATTCATATCCAACTGTCTACTCAACATCATTATTTGGATGAATAACAATCACATCAAACATTATGTCCAAAACTGAGTACCAGATCTTCCCCCGCAACCTGCTCTTCTTACAATTTTTCCATATCTCACTAAAAGGCAACTCTCCAAAGTTCCAAATGCTCAGTTAGAAAATCTTGGGGTTCCTTAACTTCTCTCTCTCATGTTCCACATCGAATCTGTCACTAAATCATCCTACATAAACTTGAAAATATATCACAGAATTCAACCCCTTCTCACCACTTCTACTGCAATCACCCTGGTCCAAGCCATCATCACCCCTCCTGTGGCTAGCAAACACCTTAATTGGTTTGTTTCCACTCTTGCCCCCTCCCTTCATTCTATTCCAGCTACAAAGACCTAGTGAACTTTAAATACTCCAAGCACACTCCTCTCCCAGATAACCAGGAACTTCTTCCTCTCCTTCAGTTCTTTAATCAAATTCATCTTCTCAATGAGGCAATCTCTGACTACCTTATTTTAAATTGCAACATTACTCTCCTCCTTTATTTTCCTCTATAGTACCTACCACCCGATATCACATATAATTTGCTAGTGTATTTTATTGTCCATCTCCTACAACTAGAATTTAAACTATGGGCAGGCATTACGATTTCTTTTGTTCACACTTGTGTCCTCAGCACTTACAACAGTGCCTCACAACGAGGAGATACTCAGTAAACACTTACTGAATAAATGAAGATATGTATGTGCTGATGAGAATGCATTAACAGCTAGAAATACAGAAGTTATCTCACATTATTTCTTCTCTTACAGCTCATTACCGATCAAAACCGTACCAATTTCATCTCCTAAGTATTGTTAACCAGTTCCCTCCTTTTTAACCTTCACCACAGCCATCATCTTTTACTTGGACTACTATACAAAAAACAACAACAACAACTTCCTAAGCAGTCTTCCTAAAACCAATCTTACCAACCAACCCTAACTCTAACTTCCAGAGTACAGCCAAAGTGATTTCAGAACTCAGGATTAACCATCTCACCCACCCCACCACTCCACTTCCCACTCTCAGCTAAAAATACTTTAAATGAAGAGAGCAGGGATGAACCAACATTTTCTGTAAAATGGCAAAGACTAAATAGCTTAGGCTTTGCAGGATACACAGTCTCATCTTAACTACTCAAATGCAAGCAAAGAAAATTATATAAACATATAGGTATGGCTGTGTTTTTTAAAAAGTTATTTATAAGAATAGAAAGTAGACTGGAAGTGCCCTTATATAAGTCAGGATGGCCATGACTTTCCCTCTGCTCTCTGCCACATGAGGGTACAACAAGAAGTCGAGATGTTCAGTCTGCAACTAGAACGAGGGCTCTCACAGGAACTTCACCTTGCTGGTACCCTGATCTCAGATTTTCAGTCTCCAGAACTGAACTTTATTTTAAGAACCTTTCAAAAAGAAAAAAACAAGTCATGAAGAAGAATGGGAATAACTAAAAGCCCTGAGTTTGTGTTGCTAGTTGCAACTGTGTTGATTATTATAAACCAACACCAATCATGTTTGGCATTAAAACAGAACCTGAGTTCTTTGACCTTGACATGGTGGTGCTCGGCTCTCCCCTGATATGACTATGGATAAGATGAAAGCAATTTCTTATAATATTCTTCATTGCAATATGCTGTACTGGAGAGAGGTTGCATCTAGGAACTATGTGGACCCATCTTCTACTTAAGTTTTTATGTGGCCTTAAGAGAACTTGCTTAGCATCTCTGAGCCTCAGATTCCTCAATTATAAAATGCAGTGAAAAACTATGTTGTAGACTATGGTGAAGAACTACAGTTATGCTGCTTAACAGATGCTTGATAAATAATAGCTATCAATATCATATGTTGTTACATTCAAGAGAAAAGGCACTTATATATTGTATGATACAATAACGTGATTCCATGTAATCTGTTTTGTGAGTTCTAATGGTAATTCGACATTAAAACTTGTATACAGATCAACAGCATATGAAGTAATAGGTATGGAACAAGATTTAAAAAATCTGATTACCATTATCATTGATATTTATTTTGATGATATTAGATGTATAATTGATCAGAGTCTAAATATGAAAGTTGAGAAATCTTTGAGGGCAAAGAATATATAAATCAAAGATGAACATTAAGCCCTGGCTGGTTTGGCTAAGTGGACTGAGTGCCGGCCTGCGAACCAAAGGGTTGCTGGTTCAATTCCCAGTCAGGGAGGTGCCTGGGTTGTGGGCCAGGTCCTCACTTAGGGACACGCAAGAGGCAACCATTCATTGATGTTTCTCAACCTCTCTTTTTCCCTCCCTTCCCCGCTCTCTAAAAAATAAATAAAACCTTTTTCTTTTTTAAAGAAAACCAAGTAGAAAGAAAAACTGAAGTTTAAAAAAGAAGATGAACATTCATTTTGTTTTATGTAACAAAGTGGCATTTAGTGCATCTTTGTGGCATAAAAATGTTAATGCAACCTCCAAAGTCGAAAATACATTATTAGCCCTAGCTGGTGTGGCTCAGTGGATTGAGTGCTGGCCCATGAACTGCAAGGTCGCCAGTTCGATTCCCAGTGAGGGTAAATAAATAAATAATTTTTTTAAAAAACAATATTGAATATGAAAAAAAAAGTGACCTGGAGGTATGTTCTCCCTCCTGAGTGCATATGCAACTTCTCCCTCCCCTTCTCCTTCCCCCTCAGGAGTGCTGCCTTCGACTTTCTCTCCTAAGTTCAAAGGGCCCGCCTTTTGCTTCTATAATTTGAAAAAGAAAAAAAAGTGAACAGGATATGACCCCCTGATCTAGAGGATAAAGTAAAACCCTTTAACATGCATCATAAGGTAACTTATGTCTGGCTATGTCCAGTGTCATCTCCTAATCTACACTTCACACTCTGTACTCTATTACGTAAGTGCTCATACTTCCAACACATGCACCACACCGGCGTGTTTCTGTTCACGTGCCCTTCCGAACTGCCTTCTCCTAGCTAACTCATACTGCTTAAGACGTCACTCAGGCAACATCCCTGTTTAGAAGGCTTTCTTTAATCCTTAAATTGAGAGAAGTGTCCTCTGATCTCCCAAACAATCTCAACGCATAACCTATTTTACATTTAATACTGAAATGTTGTTTAAATCCCCCATCGCAGTTTTAAATTCCTGGTAGGATAAGGACTAGATCATTCATTTTCATAACTCCAATAACTAGCACATAGTAAGCACGCGACAAATGTTTTTGAGACTGAAGTTTCTTAGTAATAAAGCTGAAGTGAGAGTAGGCATGTTGACTCAGCATTATTGATAACCTCTGTTAATAAGGTGGGTCAGAAAACAAGTCATCAAAAATCAACACCAAGAATATAGTTTAACAAACAAATGAGCAAAACTGAACCAGAGGCATGGAAACAAGGAACAGAGTAACAGTTACCAGGGGGGAGGTGGGGAGGGAGAGAAGGGGGTAAGTTAGGGAAGGGTTTAGTAAAGGAACTAGTATAAATAACCCATGGACATGGACAATGAGGTGAGAACTGACTGTGGGAGAAGGGGTGCGCTGGGGGTGGGGGGAGCAATGGGGGGAAAAGTGGGACAACTGTAATAGAAAGACAATAAATAAGTCAAAAATTAAGAAAAAATTGTTAGTGAGATGGGAGGTTCAAAATAAAGGAGATACAAACTTAAAAAAAAAAAAAAGGAATATAGTTTAAATAGTCCATCAATATTTTATCCAACGCCAACACTATTTAAGAGAATAGAGACTAGAATATTTAAGTCATCGTGATAAAATGTGAATTAAGACTTACTTCAACTTGAAAAGCCAGCTCTACTTGGTTGTGATAAGAATCTAGAAGTTCTTCAATAGGGTGCCTGAAATAAAGAACAGTTCATTATTGTGGCTAAAGGATACTATATAGAAAAATGATTATTTACCAAAATAAATGTATTCACACCCAAAAGTAAAGTATGAAAACCTGCAATTAATGCTTTAGATGCCACACCTTGTCATGACTTCTTTATAAGGTTTTTCTATTTGATGCAGGTGTTTGTTTAAATCCACAGGTGTTTCATCATCTTCTGCCTAAACAAACAACATATACACAAATGTTTATCAAAAAAATCAGATCTATTCTTTGGTCTTTCTATTGCCAAATTAAATACGGTTAAGTGTGTGGTAAATTCTTGAAACTAAAGTGATTTTTCAGAACAGAGGCTAAAATATTATCAGAATTATAAATATTACTTATAATTCACTCTAAAAAAGTGAATTAATATCCTAAAATTTTTTATTTGAATGGAAAAACAAAATGCATTTAAGTCTAGTTTCTGATATATAAATAGCTCCCAAAGCAAAAACTACTTCTGTTCTATATAGAGAGACTGGGAAGCTAAAAATACTTTTAAAGATGGCTGACAGCCAAATGAAAGTGGGTTGGGAACCAGATGGGGAAGAAATCATTTGAATTTTGGCATTTCTTTCCTTAATGGAAATCAAGTTTTCCTCCACCTTATCCCCAATAAATGAGGCATTAGTCTTTCCCACCATAATAAATCTTTATTATACAAACATACTCAAGAATATCATACTTAGAAATGAAAAGTTACTAATGATTGCTAAAATATACTGAATTTTGTGAAACAGTTTCCATTCAATTGAAATAGATGCTACCTAACATAGCAGCAAAACCTAAGAAAACAAAAAAAGAGAGAGAAAGAAGAAATGACTGCTATTTTCCCACCCAAAATTCTACCAAGTGAAGAATAGTTTTCTTTAGGATTAAAATTTAAGTGTATATACAGTAATAAAATGGACTTATTCCTGCATGCTATTTTGCTTTAAACTCAAAAAAAAGAAGAAGACTGTACTTTTAAAACACAAAATTAGTTTTCATTTGGTGAAAAATAATGTATTTTTCTCAGTTTGGTACAAAGGTCAATGCGAATCTTTTTTCCCCAAAAAACTGTATTAATATTCAAAACCTTTCCTTCTTCCTCATTTCTCCTTGATTAGAACCTGACATTTTCATTCTTGTGTAAAACTATTACAAATCCCCAATTTTTAATTCCTCCACTTGGGTTTTCAAATAGGTCTCCAGCTCTGAGTAGTACGCTTCCTAAACCTCCATGATTAAAAAAATCTCCCTGCATCTGGTAAAAAAGACTCCTGTTGAGATAAAGAGTTTATCATTTCCAGTCCAACCCAGAAATCTTGAAGAATATACAAACTGCCAATCAGCTTATTAGCAGAATTATTCAGATTTAACCAAATGCAATTCAGTTATAAGGTAAACACTTACTGTTCGGGCCAGACTTTGACACATTGCGCTTAAAGGCAAAAGTTGCAGTTTAATATCTGTGTCCCATTTTCGACAGTTTTGAATATGTTCATGACTTCCAAGGCAATGATTACTGTTAAAATATGTTAATTATTCATCAATGTTATTTTCTTCAACATAGAAATTATAGAGAGTAAAATATAAATTGAATCTGCATCAGAACATGAAGAGAATGGTAAAATACAAAGATAGTTTATTTTTTTTTAAACCAAATTGAGCATTTAAGTAGAGACTAATTCTACATGAGAAGAGTCAAAGCAAAGAAGAGAGAAGATGAAAAAGAAATTTTTAAAAATAGGGACAGGGCATTTTTAGTAGCCTGAGAAAATGAAATCTGTAATATAACTAGAATAAATGCCAAATGAAATAATTATCTGGTTCAGAAAAGATCATATGATGATTATGTCAGGTAAATAAAACGAAATCACAGTTGACCACTGTGTATAAAGTGCATGCACAAAAGGAAAATTGAATGCTATAATGATGTCACTATTACCCTTTGCAGAAAGAAAAAAAACCTTTGTTTATTTATCAACAAATTGCCCACCATTCTTCCCATCTGAGACTATAAGTCTTTTAAGATAAATATTAATACCGTGTCTTAATTATCTCTGAATCCCTCCACTGTCTGACAAATGATTTCTTAGCGGATAACCCAACACAAGTTTACTGACACAATGAATCAATTCAATAGGATCCAATGTATTTTTCAAATTGAACTTGAAACTTCTAATTCAAGCTGTTAAAAATGAAATTTTCAAAGATGTTGCTCAGTAGTTAAATGAATACTTACTTCTGCAGCACTTCCTCTTGACCACAAACTTTCAAAACATAGCTGCCAACATCTATTTCATTCAAGTCATCATGCACCCAGCAAAGGGCTTGCATTATAACGATTTCTACAGTAGAACTCACTGTAAAAGAGTTAGTCATCATTTTCACTTTGCTCATTTAACTCTAAGTATACATTTATTCAAATTATGTTTCATATACCCAAATAGCATTATACAATAAAAATATAGTGAAGGTCACATGTATAATCAAAAAGATTTCTAGTAGCCACAATGAAAAAAGTAAAAAGAAACAGGTTGAAGCTACTTTAATGTTTTACTTAACCTAGTATATCTAAATATAATCAGGATTTTAAAATTACTTGTTATTTTACATTCTCTTCAAACTAAGTTTTTGAAACCAGTGTGTATTTTATACTTATATCACATCTCAATCTGTAATAGTCACATTTCAAGTGGTTGCTGTATTAGGGTAGATCTAAACTATAAAAGCCACCTCCCTATTAACAGATACTTCAAAAAAGGATGACATTTAGCAGTATCTAGCAAACAATGACTTAAACCACATCAGAAGGAAAAAGAATCACCATTTTAAATGTCTGACATTTGCTTGATATATTCCTCAATAAGGAATAAAAATCCATCAAGTAGGAAGTATTATTCAATGGTCATTCTTGACAATAGCTGGATACTAAGATTACAGCATATTAAAAACTAAGGTAATCTTTAAAGTAACCTATTTCTATACTTCAAGCTGTAAATTCAATTTAGAAGACAATGATTACATTCAAACTTCATGAAAATCAAAAGCCTGGCAGAAAAGGCCATAAAACCTCTATCTAATTAAATGGCTACATTTCTGAATAGTCAAATGAATGATAACATTTATCATTTGAACATACAAAGCATTTGTACCATGTGGTTACAACATTTCTTAACAGAGATGTACATTATACTTGTGCACATTTATGAAGAACCAAAAAACAGGCATTTGAAGTATTTTAAGCAACTACAGCAAGTCAAAATTTGACACAAATTAAAACATTTGCTATCAATGTGTAAGCACTGATACTCATGCTTATTTCAATCAAGAGGCCTATTCTCTTTTTTCAATTTTAGTATTAATTCTTACAGCATATTTAGAGTGAAACAATACTTCAAAACAAAATATGAGGTATATTTTAAAAGAGTAATTTTTCCTTTAGAAACTAAAAGGACTTTATAGATGGCTAACATTTTTGTTTCAGATAATATTTTTTCAAAGGCCTTGAAAAGTCCAAAGCTACAAAGAAAATATCCAAATATTGGACATATTCCTAGTCATAACCATTAAAGAAAAAAATGGCAAAATTTTTAGGCCAAAGTACTGTAGACTATAGGATCTTATTTCACTGTTAGAATCTCATAAAATAATACAAATTGTGAAAAGCAATAATCTATGAACGAAAATAAGAGTAGTTTTTAAAACTATAACAAAAAATTCCTACAGACTTGAGAATACAGATCTAGAAAGGATACACACATCAAGTTTCGAAGGAAGACGCAGAAGCAAAGGAGAAATAGCTTCTCTTAAGAGGAGCGATTTTCAACTGGTGTTCCACAAGCATTTTAAAACATGCACTACCTGACTGTTTAGTCAGGGGCACTGACCTCTTTTCCCTTAAGACTGTCAAATTAAAAAACAACAACAGCCAACACAACAGTAGCCATTTGGTATGAATGAATCAAAATTATACCTTTTGGGGGGGTCAGATCAGCAAAATATATATATTTTTTGGTGTGCTGCAGAATTTTAGTAATTAGTTTATGTGTGCCATGAGATGAAAAAATTTGAAGATCGTTGCTTTAGAGTAGCTTAGCAAGATAACTGGAATTTCAGTTTTCACTGACAGCTTTTTATAAACAAGCATTCATCTTGCCATTGAACAAAAAAAGAAAAGAAAAGAAAGAACTGGGCTTTCTATTTAATTAGCAATCTATTTATTAGACTTTTTATTTAATGCTTTGAGGCCTTGGACAAGAGCCACTGATTAACCAAAATTACTCAGCATTCTTCAGAGAAATATGTACAGTAGTTAAAGGTAAAATGTTTTCCCACTGATACTAACCAGGAAAGTATCCAAGTGAAATGCCAAGTTTTTGAAGAAGATAACTAATGAATGTTAAGTATTTAGCCACACTCACACACACATTTTTAAAAGAATACTAATAACAGAGTCAGTTTGTTAAGAGAATAATAATTGTTAACATTTTAAACATTTCCTCTCTAACCAGAGCAAAACAGGATGGTTGGGGAACTACAAACCTACCATCACACGTAAAAGTAACTGGTAGCTGAAATCCTTCTATTTCAATGGAGACCTTCACGCTAGCATTTTCTCCACATATGTTTCTTTGCACTGTGACAGGACTCAACAAATAGCCTGGATTTGTGTGGTGATTGGTATATGGAAAATTGGTCTTCAATCTGTTCACAAGAAAGAAGAAATTAAATTCGTTTTTTTTTTTAACTGCATTTATTTGAGCCCTGAAATAGGTTTTGTATGCTTATAGCCATTCAATTCTGTGCCTTTGTTTAATTCTAGAGCAGCTCATGAAAACTGCAAATGGACCCCTGCCAAAACTCCAAATACCAGCATTTGCCTTTTAAATAAAAGGAATCCAAGGGAAGAGATTAAGTACTGCCAGGAGATCTTTGTAGCATCATCAACAATAACCAAGCACACACTGTACATATGGTATTAAATGAGGTGCTCTGCTTCAGATTCTTTTGCTACACAGTATAATTACATAAAATGCCATATTTTTAATGAATTGCTGATAATATGGGCTATGTAGCCCTAAATTGTAACTGCCAGAGGAATAAAAAATTTGTTGTCTTTTCAAAATCTTTTTTCTAAGGTTCTTTTTCCTACACATTGTTTCTGGTTGTTAGACAATGATTAAAGAAAAAAAGAAAACATAGAAAATGGTATTTTACAGTGCTATGAAGTCTTTATTCCCTCAAAGTGATTTCTAAAACTTAGGGAATGGCAAGAATTGCCTGTGAAAGTGCTCATAGTGTTCACAGATATTCAGAGGAGCATTATAGTTTAAATTTAAATACATGAGCATGGTGTATGGCTTATCTCCAGACAGTACTTTATTATCAAAAGACAAAGGAAGATTTGATCCCTTCTTTAAACTTATGAGTCTCTTATAACTTTTCTCCTGGAAGTTAGAAGTTCCAATCTTCTCATCTGTTCTTCACAGGGCTACAATGAAATGAATACTGGAAGTACCATTCATTTGCTTCTGTAGAGATTAAAATAATCAAGTCACAGGAATAGAATAAAACTGTTTGAGACGACAGAAAGAAAGGATCTGTAACAGTTTGTACATAGCCTCTAGAACCAGACTACTTGAGTTTAAATCCTGATTTTACAACTTCCTAGCTGTGTGTCCTTAGGCAAGTCATTGAATCTCCTTTTTTCCTTATGTTTCCAGTCTATAAACAGAGGATTATACTACTACTAACCTCACAGGGTTGTTGTGAGCACTATGTGAATTAAGAAATTAAAGCCTTCAGAACACAGCCTACCTAGTACATGGTAAGCACTATAAGCATCTTGTCAAATAAATGAAAAAGTGAATGAATAAATCTGGTTTCTGCACTATGATTGTTAAGTGCCACCACAAAGGCTCTGCCATTAAAGAGAAATGTAATTGGAAAAAAGGTAACATAAGTAATAAAATTAAATTCATATTGTAAATTCACCCTTAGATACAGACACATTATCTTCAGATTTGCTGTCAGGCCTACCATTCTGACAACACAATGACATCTTCATAGGACCTAACCCAAGATTCTTATCGTTTTTCACATACTTGGTATTTTCTTGCTTTCTACAGTATGAAATAGATACAGCAAATCATATAATTAACTAATATAATAAAGTTGTACAGAATTTTGTCTACAGCTAAGCAAGCTTTCAATTTTCAGAAATCTTTATGGATGATGAAAGGGAAATCAGAAATTCCTGATGATGGCTCAGAAAACAAGAATTTATTAGACAAAAAATCCAGTGATAAAAGTTGCATTCAATGAACTTGACTTTGGGGGGAAAAAACCCTTCATTTCCTTTTCTGAAAATAAGTCCTTTCTTTTACACAACAATGTGAATGTACTTAATGTCACAGAACTGTATGTGTAAAAATGGTTAAAATAGTAAATGTTCTGTTATATACACTTTATCACAATAAAACCAGTTTTCTTTTGTTTTTAATGAGTTATTTTCCTCTCTGCAATATACCATGAAAGATAGTCCACCCCTGGCCTGGTAGCTCAATTGGTTAGCGCGTCATCCCAATAAACCAACGTTGAGGGTTCAATCTCCCGTCAGGGCACATACAAGAAGCAACCAGTGAATGCATAAATAAATGGAACAGCAAATCGATTTTTCTCTCTTAAATCAATAAATAAAATTTTTAAGTTTAAAAAAAAAAAAGATAGTCCAGAAAAATACAGTAATTTTTTTCTTTTTTTATTGAATTTATTTGGGTGACACTGATTAATACAATTATGTAGGTTTCAGGGGTACAATTCTATAATATATCATCTGTATATTATATTGTGTGTTTATCACCCTAAGCCAAGTCTTTCATCACCATTTACCCCCTACAATAATTTCCTTTGCTTTTCTATAAAACTGAAAACTTCTTATATTCTTACGGTTTTGTTTGTTTTACAAAAACTGGAAAAAACACTGAGATTGTTATAGGTACCTCAAAGTTGGGCATTTCTGTTTTGTTTCTAAATAAATATATGAAATCAGATTAAATGAGTAAATTGAAAATTGCTGAGTAAATTATTCATTTTCAATATAATAGACCATGTAAGATATTTTTATAGATATTTTAACCCAACATGGCATGATGTTCTTAAGCAATTACCTGTATGAAAGAGTACTTCTTAACTTTAATTTTCTTTTTCACTAAAATTTTCGCTTCTCACTGAAGAAATAGCTTTATTTGTTTAATGTGGCTCTACAGTTCAGGAAATTTAATACTTCTATGCATATAGTAAAATATTTCATAGTTTATTTTCCTACCTGTTACACAGAGCCAAATCATGCAAAATCAGAAGGACAGAACACATAAAAATGAGAGTTTTAAAATTAAAGATAAAAATGAGGGTTTTAATTGAATGCTATTTTACAAGAAAGTATAGAATCAGCATTGTTCGAAATTAAATTAACTAAATGCAGTGGTGAAGTCCTTGGAAACACACAGGGAATTCTTGGGGTCAAGACACTATAATAGGATATAGATCTGAACCATATATGAAGAAAAGAAATACAAGGCTATTCAGAATGACAAGTCTAAATTGTAGTTTCTCATCTTATCCTAGGAAACCACAAAAGCAGCCGCAAAAACTTCTACTGGTACCTAACATTCCTGTAAGAACTTTCTCTGAATTGATGGCTGGTAGAAACAGCAAGCTTTGTCAATTAACACTGAGTGTAAAAAGAAAAAAATGCAGTAATAATGAAATGTCCTCAATCAAAGCATTACAGAGTCTGAAACAAAGCAACCTTTGATATCAATAGCCCTACTCCCTAATTTCACAGAAGCAAAAAAACAAGGCCAAGAATCGGTACTAAATTCTATGTCTGTTATACAGTAATCTTAACTGTAAGCAATTATCATCCTGACAGTCTTATACTAATGTCATGACTAAATTGAAAGGGCTCTGTAAGAAAGAGTACAGATATTTGTTTTTAAAATGCGCTGCAGATATGAGCATATTGAAAAAAACAGAGCCTTTAATTTCTTCAAGGAACATTTCCTCCTGACCCTAATCTCCAAGGTCACAGGGGAATGAGAGAAGTTCTTAAAGCATGATTCAAAAACATCTCTGAAATATTTGTTGCACTCATACTGAACTAATGAAAATAAAATGACAAAAAGAACTCATTCTCTCTTTAGTTTATCTGGGGTTTCCTATTACATGACAGAGAGAGAGAGAGAGAGAGAGAGAGAGTAAATAAAAATAATTACTTTAGCTTATCGGCAGTCTTTGTAAATGACTCAAAAGATTCAAATAGAGAGAAAGGGCAGATCACAGAAAGCCTTCTCAAATTAAATGCAACAGTCGCTCAATAGTTTCACAGAAAACATACAGGGCTTCAGGATAAAATTAAATGGAACTAGATGAGCACACAACAGATTATTTCCAAACCATTAAAGTAAAAGATTTTTTCTAAATTGTTAACCACACACACATAATGATACAATGGCATAGGTTATTATCTAATACATGCAATTTACATACTATGCCATCTAAATCATCTTTTATTTTAAATGCCTACTGAAAAATATGAATTTTAAAAATGCAGTTAAGAGTAACCTTTGCTGGGAAGAAAAAGTGGCTCTACTGATATTTTTCTTCTTTCCCTCCGCCTAGGGTATTCTGCAAAAAATTCTGTTTAAAAAAGGTAACATAAAGAGTTTTAATGAAATATTACCAATTGCCTAGAAAATATAGTTAAATATTATTAAGTCCCTTAAATAACATTAAAATGATGTACCTACTCAAAAAGTATCTGGGAACCCTAAACTGTGCTCTGCGTAAAGCAGATCACACTTGGAAAAATACGGGATTCAGAATAAATCCCTCAGCGGTGATCAACTTGCCCTTCCTTTGGTAACGTACCGCATCCCCTTAGCCACAATATTTTTTGTTCTACCTTTTCCTTCCGTGGATTTTTTTTTTTTTTAATCTGGTGCTGGCTGAGAGGACTCCCTTTCGTCTTTGCTAGCAAGACCATTAGAATATAAAACCTAAGCTTTCAGCGGCTGTATTTCCTGCCTTCAATACCCCATCTGCACTAGAAGAAAACGAAGCCAACATGCATGGAGGAAGAGCAGGGATAGGAAGTGGGAAGGGAGACCAAAGGGAGGAGGGATGCTTACAGTGGACAGATTCCTGGATGTGGCTGTCACTGAGCTCTGTCCCATCCTTCTTCTTTCTACTGTATAGGTTTGTGAGCCAATACATAACCTTTCTTGATTAAACTAGTTTAGAATGGGCTTCTAGTACTCATAATGGAAGTCCAGCTAATACAGCGATATAATGGAAAAGGCAATGGAAACCTGGCTGACTAGCTGAGTAAGCTTTCATAGGTAACTTCTCTGAGCCTCAATTTTCTCAATTTAAAAATAGAACGTTTAAGATTAAAAAAACAACTTAAAATTGCACTTCTCTAACCTTCAGAAAATACATTTGCTCCTCTAATCATGCCTGTTATCTCTTAAATAAGTACATTATTTTGAGTGCTAGAAAAGTATATAGCAAAACTAAGTGTCCCTGAAACAATAATAGGCATTATCTAAGTGTACTGAAACTTGAACGTTTAAGCCATATTTTCACTGGTTAGCAGGATATCAGAAGTCTACTGTTTGACCTCAGTTGTTCTTCTAAATATTTTAACAGGTAAGAATATAGGTTCAACTGTAGTTTGTTAATGTGGCAATTAAAATGTTAAGCCACAGGGAGAAGATAATTAAAAACTTAAAATTTTTAGAATAATTAGCACTAAGCTAATTTTCAATGAATTTTTAAATGAGCATTTAATAAAAAAATAATATTTAATTTATAAAGAAAAATTCCTTACTTTGTAATGGACTGACAAAAAGCTGCCACTTCTTCGTTTTGTACTTCAATTTCTTGTAGAAGAGAACTTCCAGTTGGCAAACTACTGGTCCCATTTGGGTCTTTCTGTAATCAAAAAAGTGTTTTATTTTGAAAGTAAAAGATCCCCAAAATGCTAAATATCAGCACAGCACAAACATATTTTTACAAAAATATGTATGAAGATATGGAGGTAAAATTAATTACATTGGTAACAAAGTTTTAAATTATGAACTTCTCTATCTGTAAAAGAAATGCCAACTAAGCTTTAAAGTGCACTGCTTTTATTTGCTCAAAAACAGAAAAATGCTATCCTTCATATTGGTCAATAAGAATGGAATGCTAAAGATATTTCCATTCAAAATCTTCCTGAAATGAGCACTAAATTAACAGCTCAATGAAATCAAAGGACTAGCCTTTATTTTAAGAAAATGAAGAGATAAGCACATTGGGAATCCTCTAATAAACCAGAAATTCTATATATAGGGTGGGGCAAAAGTAGATTTACAGTTGTGAGCACGTGAAACACAAACGTTTTTTGTCTGTTTTAATTTTAGGGAGGGGGAAGGGAGGGGGAAAGAGGGAGCGAAACATTAGAGATACATCGATCAGTTGCCTGGTTCTTTAGAAAAGAGAATGAATTCTAGAAATTAGTGAACATTTTCTATGTTAATAAACTTATACAAACAACTGATAGTCCTTTAAAAGTTAAGTTCATGTCTGATCAAAACTTGTGTTAAAACACTTAGGAGTTAAATTCACCCCCCTCTAGCAAAGCCAAACAGCAGAGTCCACATTTAGAGCTATTTTGGTTACTACATAAAAATACTTAATATGGCACAAATTTCAAATGTAAATTTCCATTAAAATTCTAATTGGAACACTCACAATTCAAAATTAAGTGAATCAGAACACAGTGTATAAATTTCAAGAGGTGTAATGGATTTCAATGAACATTTTGTCAGAAAATTAAACTGGAAACTTAGGGCAACAATTCCTTTATGAATTTTCTTCTTTTAAAACATGGCAAAGCCCTTTCTGATAGAATGTGATATACACATTTGGGGAAGAAAACAAATAAGTTTTGAGTTCCAGAAAACTGCAACTAAAAATAACAAAGCTTATGGGAAAAACAGGGTTAAGGCAGATTATTCAAAATCACTGTAACTTTATCATCAAAACCTCAACTAACAATAAAAAGACCTTATAAAAATATGAGCACAGTTAAGTCTACACTTGAATTTGAACCTAGCATTATGGTCTTTGAACCTTAAACCCTGGAGCTCCTGCTCCGTCATTTGAGATATGGATTCTTGAGGACATTTGCTTTTAGTCTGCCAATTTCAACGAAATTAAAAATATTACCTAAGATATAGACTTCTTCAACAAAGTTCTTAATGTAAAGGAAATGTCTTCATATCTTCTTTGTACTCCCTACCTCACGAGAGAGATTAACACTGTGGAATATGTGTTACTCATCCAAGCACCGTTTTTACTAAATAACATGTCTGCAGGATTTTCAGTGTTTTCCTTAATATTTTCTTACATTACTAATATTTTCTCTTTAATTGTGAAAAAGTTTTTTCTTGATCACTTTAAAATGTTAATATGTGCCCTGGCTGGTGTGGCTCAGTGGACTGAGTGCTGGTCCGCAAACCAAAAGGTCACCAGTTCAGTTCCTGGTCAGGGCACATGCCTGGGTTGTGGGCGTGCGAGAGGCATCAATCAATGTTTCTCTCCCTCTCTTTCTCCCTCCTTTCCCCTTTCTCTAAAAATAAATAAATAAAATCTTGTTTAAAAATGTTAATATGCTGGTAAAGATTATGTGTGAACTAATGCTACTTCTCCATTATAGTGGCATCAATCTCATATTTACCAATAACATCAGATAATTTGTATTATGGAAACAAGCACTAGAGCAGACAGACCATACTACACTAAAATTGGGCTTGGATGTTTCTAACAAATCCTTTGTTCTGACACTCCAAGTTCATCACAATCTAATTCAATCATATTTCTGAGAACTGCCGAAATGATTTCTACATTCCAGTTAGCTTGAATCATATCCTGTTCCTAATAAAATACAAATGAGCTGTCCTGCCCTCTGAAACTTCGTCTTCAATTCCTTCCTCCTAAATTCCCTCCACAATGCAAATAAAAAACCAACCAATATTTTAAGGCCCAACGGAGTGCCATTTCATCTATAATGCCTTTTTATAATTACTCAGTATGAAGCAAGTCTTCCCTCCTAGCACTTATAAGTACTTCTAAGCAAGCATCATACCATTATATCCTTTTTAATATTTGTCCTAATGTGAAAGTTTCTTGAAGATAAAAATCAAGTTTTATTGAATTTTATATTTTTGTAGAACTTTATAACCAGTTCAGAAGGCACTCAACCACTGGTTCAATTTCTTGAATGTTTTGCTCCCTCTAAAAACAGTTTTTGTTAAAATTCATTTACCACCTCACACCCATTAGGATGGCTACTATTAAAAAAACAAGACAAATGCTGGTGAGGATGTGAAGACAACAGAACCCTATACACTGTTGGTAGTAATGTACAATGGTACCACTGTGGAAAAACACTATGGTGGTTCCACATACAACTACCATAAAACCAAGCAACTTCATTCTTGGGTACATACTCAAAAAAATTAAGAGCAGTTCTTACAGAGATACTAGCACACCCACGTTCACAGCAGCCTTCCTAGCAATAGGCAAATCGTGGAAGCAATCCAAGTGTCCATCAACAGATGAATGGATAAGCAAAAGGAGGTATATCCATACAATGGAGCACTATTTAGCCTTAAAAAAGAGGAAAATTCTGCAATATGCTACAACATGGATCAACCTTGAGGACATTATACTAAGTGAAACAAGCCAGTCACAGTAAAATAAGTACTATATGGTTTCATTACATGAAGTACTTTAGAGTATTCAAAATCATACACAAAAAGTATAACGATGGTTGTCAGTTTGGGGTAAGGAAGAATTAGGATTTGTTGTTTAATGGGTATAGAGTTTCAGTTTCACATGAAAAAAAATTATGAGGATAAATGGTGGTAATGGCTACACAGCAATGTAGCAAATGTATTTAATACCATTTAACTATAATCTTTTTCTTTTTAAATTTTATTTATTAATTCCTGGCCGGGCAGTTCAGTTGGTGGAGTGTCATCCCATAGGCCACAGTTGCAGGTTCAATCCCCAGTCAGGGCACAGACAAGAATCAACCAATGAATGTGTCAGTTAAGTGGGTGGGTGGGTTTTATTTATTTATTTCTGGAGAGAAGGGAAGTGAGGGAGAAAGAGAGGGAGAGAAACATCAATGTATGAGATACACTGATTGGTTGCTTCTCGCACACTCCCCAACCCGGGACCAGGCCCACAACCCAGGAATGCGCCCTGACTGGGAATCGAACCTTCAACCTTTCGCTTTGCAGGACCACACTCAACCAACTGAGCCATGTCGGTCAGGGCAAAACAGGTTTTCTATAACGTTGCTCATGCAAAGGTCACATGTTCTTTATCTCATTGTAGTTTTAAGTTGTTGTTTTTTGGGTTTTTTTTTTAAAGAGACTTTTGAAAAGTTGAATGGTATGGTATTAAGCATGTGATTTCTGAAGTTAGGCTACCTGGTTGAAATCCTAACTCTGAATTTATTAGTTATGTGAAGTTGTGTGAATTAAATTAACTTCTCTGTGCCTCATTTTTTAATCTGTACAATGGGGATATTAATAGCCAGGTACCCACCTATTAGGGCTTTGTTAGAAATAAATAATACACACATACCTACCAGTAAATTTCTTACAGCAAAGCCTGACATGTAATAAACGCTGAATAATTGTTAGTTTTTCAATTGTAGTAAAATACACCTAACAAAATTTACCATTTTAGCCTTTTTAAGATTACAGTTCAGCCTTGGCTGATGTGGCTCAGTGGACTGAATGCTGGCCTGCGAACCCAAAGGTCGCCGATTCGATTCCTGGTCAGGGCACATGCCTGGGTTGTGGCCTGGTCCTGGGTTGGGGGATGTGCAAGAGGCAACCTACAGATGTTTCTCTCCTTCTCTTTCTCCCTCCCTTCCCCCCTCTCTAAAAACAAATAAATAAAATATTTTTTAAAAAATATAACCTGTTTTTTCTTTTGCTTGGCCCAATAATTATCTCTCCTTCTTGAACTGTTTTTCGTGTTTTACTTAACAGATTTTTAATCTCCTTAGTGACATTTCTAGATTTTTTAAAATCAAAATGTTGCATTTTTACAGTGCCATTCATGAATTAGATCCTTCCTTTCAAGTAGGTTTTAAGTTTCAATTGACAGTGGCTGAAATAGATTATAATAACTACAGTAATTCTCCAGTCATACATTAAGGTAATAATAGAATCTGGAAAGTTAACACAACTATTCTGTCCATAAAGTAAAAAAATAGCTTGGCTAACAATGATTTCATCTCATATATTAATGTTAGTATTTTCTGTTTTTAATTTTTCTCCATTATTTCTGAAATAAAATTTTCCTTTTAAATTTCACACCTAGTCACTCAGCTCTTGCCCCCAATCACTCTCAACTCCACTCAAACAACCTAAACATCAAAGCATCTCTTTTCTCTGATCTTGCACGCCTTCATCTGGTACTCAAACCCTTTCGTTTTGTATTGCAATCATATGCACACACATCCTGTTGCCCTCTTCTAACCCAGGTTCTTTAAGGATGAGGTCTACAAATGATTAATATTTACAATCCTCACAGTGTATAGCCTCAAATATTTTTCATTGAATAAAAGAGACAAATGATAATTAAAAAGCTGCTAATGCCATTATCCAATATATGGGACAAAGGTTTGTTGTGGAAGATACTAAGTTCTCTAGTCAATATATTGGGTTTGGAAATCCATGTAGATGTTTGATTATCATCTAGAAATACTGTGTTCCAGAAATTCTATTCCAGAGCTAAAGACCTATATGGAGATCATCTGTCCAATTTCAGCAATTTTCTACAGGGAAATTTATCTCTGCTAACTGCTGTCAGCATCCATCAGGATCACTGAGAGGGCAGTATCCCAGCCAAAGGGGTCTTGGGTTCAAGCTTCAATCAGTAAGAGATAGTCTCTTTAGGAGGCTGAGGGACACATACGGGGCTGTACGCATTAGGAATCAAGCTGGGATACACACACACATACAGTTACAAGAAATTAGATCATGTGATTATAGAGTGACAAGACTCAAGATCTGTGGCTCCAGCCTGAATAGGTCAGACTCAAGACCCGGTAAGAGCCACTGTTTCAGTTTGAGTCTGAGGGCAGAAAAAATACATGCTCCAGCTCAAAGGCAGCCAGGCAGCACGAGTTACTCACTGGCAGTAGGGTCAGCCTTTTTGGTCTATTCAGGCCTTCAACTGATTTGACAAGGCCCACCCATATTAGAGAAGGCAATCTGCTTTTACACAGTCTACTGATTCAAATAGTAATTTCATCTAAAAACAGCCTTACAGACACTCCCAAAATGTCTGACCAAATGTCTGAGCACCCCAAGGCCCAGTCAAGTAGACACAAAGATTAACCATCACAGCCTCTCAACCATAAAGAGCCATGGAGTTAGATCACTGCAAGAGTTTAAACCAATAGTTTTCAAATGCTGTATCTTGGAGTCTCAGAATAAAGCACTGAACAAGAAAGAACAAGTAACAGATATTAAAGACAACCAAGAACAAAACTTTGGGTGAATGCCTATTTTTAGAAGCTAGAAAACAGAAAAGGAGTCAAAGATCACAGGAGAAAAACTAGGGCAACAGAAGAGAAGTTTCAAAAAAGGATGTAGTCAATTGCTCATATGAAGCAAAAGGAGTGGACAGTGAATATGGTTACGAGATTGGCAATTAGTATTCATGTTACCAGAAGTAAGTTTCTCTGCAATATGATGGGAACAACAGAGGACAGCTGGAAAGGCAGTAAATACAAACTCTCTTTTAAAGAGTAAGGGTAGAAAATACTTTGGGGAGGCAGGAATAAGAAAAGAAATGAAAGAATTAAGTTTTGGAAAAGGGTAAGAATATCTCGTCCTTCAAACCACTAAGAGAGGCAAATCTGAGATGGACAAGCGCATACAAAGGATGACCTTGACCTCAACATAAAAAAAAAGAGAAGGGAGTGAGGGCATCTACTAAAGGAAAGGTGAAAAGAATATATTAGGGTCTGTGGCTAGTAGTGAAGATTTGAAATGATTCGCAATAATTCTATAAAGTAGTTATAAGAATATGGAACCGCTTTATGCCTGCCCAAGTCCAAGGTTTGTGTCACTTACCCAGAAATTAGATGAAACACAACACCAAGTTTTCAATAAATATTCTGTAAGCATTACACACACACACACACACACACACACACACACACACACACACACACACAATATCAATTACTGTTCAGAACAAAGTCGGCTACTTCCTTACCTGAATTTTTAAAAAATTTTATAGAGTTCAGTAACCTAATCAAATGGTATACTACATTCAGCTAGACAAGTTTCCCTCATCTTTAAAATAATAGACATTCTGTCAATGAGGATATAAATGTTTATAACAATAATATAATTAACTTTTAGAAAGAGAAAATATCCACAGAACTTTGCACAACCACTTCTATGAAAATAATTCATTACTCAAATGTTTGCCATCTGCTTAAAGTAGCTAGCTATATAGCTATTAACTCAAAGTCTGATTTAAATTTAAATTGCCAGAAGACATTTTTAAGTAGTATTCCTCTTCCTGGTTTTGTTCATAAAACATCTGAAGTATTTAGGTTATTATTAACAAAAATGAGACACCAGAAGGAAACAGGAAGTGAGTTTGCTGAGTGAGAAGAAAAACACCCTTCTGAATTTTTACCACAAAGCATAAAATTCTTACAGAAAAATAATACTTAAGTACATTAAGTAATTAAAAAGAAAAGACATTGCAATCTTATTTCCAAACAAAAAATAAAAACCTCAGGGAGGTGAATTGTATGTAAGAAATTAAAAGCTCCATCTAATGTATGTGCCACAAATTTCCACTACTACTAGTGTTCTGTTCACCTCCCTACTTTTGGCCTAAGTGAAACCAAACTTTATCTTCTTGTACACAAAGAAAAGGATGAAATTTTAGTGTTAATAAAAGGGCTTAGAACTTTTCTTTGAATATAAAAATCCTTTTACAGCATATGTAACCAGTGCACAAGAAACCTCTGAAGACCTTCAATAATTATGCACTGACAACCTATTAGCTATTTTTATAAATTCCTTGATTGACATTTAACCTTAATACTTGCCTCCCTGAATTTGCTTCCCTCTTTCTTCTACTTTTTGGGACAATGAATTTTCAAATTAAGTTACTAAAATGAATTTCCCAATTCACAGAGAAATATATAAACAAATAAGCTTTGCTTAATTTTAAGTTTTCTATAAAATGTATTTTAACTTTCAGTATCTGCTACCACTTGTGTCTATTAAAATTTAGCACACAATGCTTGTTACATAATGTAGCACAAGGTAACATACTTAACATATTTAATATATTGAGAAATTTAGTATATCACTATTTCATCTTCTTTTATTAGAACACTGTGATATTCAGGTATTCTATTCCCTGAATTAGTTGAAAAAACTATGTCCAAATTACAAAACTTTAAAAAAGAAAAAAAAAAGGTCTACTTCCTCTTTACATAGCAACTTTTCAAACTATAAATATTATTCCTGAAAGGGATCTAAGAAATCATCTAGTGTAACCAACTTTACTTCATAGATGAAGAAACTTAGATCTATAAGTGATTTATTTCTAATTTAAATATTCTCCAGGCAAAATATTTCCCATCTTTTCAACTGTTCTTTATATGATATAACTTCTAGATCTTGCACTCTAGTTTACCATATGCCCCTCTTAGAATGTGGTGTTCAAACATAATTAGATGGGGTTTTAATAGGACAGAGTATAATGGGATGATAACACCAATATAACCTCTTCAGCCATGCTGCAGTTACGACTCCTTTTTAAGATAGGCAGGTAAGCCTAAGTCACCTCAAATTCAGACATTGTGCCATTTAGTAAAGCTGCTGACATAGTAATCCAGCTACAATCTCTGAATGATCAACTGATCAACATCACATTATTTTTGCTTATTTAGCTTTGATGCATATCTCTCATAACCAATTTGCTTACTCCTTGACCCTAACCCAATACTTTAAATAAAATCTAAGAACATGTTTCTGCTAAAGCTGATCTTACAGAGAAACCTAGTTAATTCTTAGAGTCTGGGCAACTAGCAGTTCTCTCTTTCTGCAACTCCCATGTGATCTGATTTTCCAGATGTTGCTAGAGAACTTCTATCTTTAGGAGACTACCTACATATCTTCATTAATCCTAAAATGCTTTCTGAAATCACCCTACGTAAGGAAAATATTAAGATGGTACTGTGACAAATATTTAAAATGAGCAGGAAAAGATATATGCAGAGAGGCAATAAAAGGGATGTGTATATGGATGTCACAGCCCTGCTCCACCAAAGGAAAGGGTGGAGAAAAGGTGAGTTGAACCAGAAGTGCCAGAGGGCAGCAGGGAAAAGAAGAGTTTTATAGCAAAAGCATTAGCAATCAATGCCAGGGGTTTTAAACTGCAGAGAAATTGTCCCAAGGTACTCTATTTTTACATTTTGCAATTTGTCTTGTCACCCTCCTAACTTCATAGGCTTCCTGAGGTATGGTTCCAAATGCCAGTCCAAAGGAACAGGTTGGCTGCATCAGAACCACTTATGAAAATTTTTGAAAAAACAATGATCCCAAATGCCACACTCTCCTGCCTCCCCTTAGCCACATCGCCAAACACACACAATATCTGCACGGATTTGGCCTCAACTCCTCTGCAGGACACTGACATACACTGCATCTGGGAAGCCAATTAATTATTTGACCCATGTTTGAATATCTCCTAAAACAAGGAATGTATTACTTCCAAAATAGCTGTTCTATCACTAGAGTTTTAAAAAGGGGGAGGGGGCACTTAAGAGTTGTATAGGTTTGCATATAACCATTTCTTCTTATAAATATTCTATGGCCCTCTCCTTAACCTCCAACTTATTATTATGGAAATTTACAGACATATACAAAAGCAGAGTGAATAATATAATGACCCTGCCCCCACTTGATTTTATTAAGGCTGTAAGTTATAAATTATTTAGTTTTATTAATTTATTAATTTCATATGTAAATTCTTCAGTATACATCTCGAAAATATAAGAGCTCATTTAACTAAATACTGCTATTATATGAGAAAATTAATTCCTTAACTTTGTTACATCTCAGTTTTTTCCTCAACTATAAAATAAGTCACCCTGGCCTCAGAATTCCTGGCAACTCTCTTCTTTCTGTGACTATTAAAAAAAAAAAAAAAAGACAAGAGAGTTCAGTTCAAACATCTACAGCATAAATAAAAAGCATGTAGCTCTTAGGTTCTGAGCTCCAGTCTTAGATTGTTCAACAGTAAATAATTCCAAACAACCCAGAAACCTCAACTTGTTTAAGGTGCAGCCACAGCCCACTTGGAATGCTCATCTCAGCTCACCTAAATAATCAGTTTTCCTTAGTGGATAAATGACTTTCCAATGCTGGGAGAGTTAAAGTTTAAAATACAGAGATAATAAAATAAACCAGTCATTTATAAATATTTTTTTACATTCAAGATAATCTATAGGTTGTAGCTACAATACATACACTGTAGTGGTGAATGCATATATGCAGAGGTGTAATGCAAAGAGCAGGATTATTTGCAGGTGACCTAGATGCTCACTCTGGGTTGCCAGGGCAATAAGGGTCTCTGCCTTCTACCAATGGGAGAGCTGAGTCTAAACTCAGCTCCTTAAAAGATGAGTGACTTCCTTTTCTCTGATAACAGAGACTAACTTTCCAGTTCTAAGATCTCCAGTTTCTAGGCAGCTGCCTTGCTGAATAACTCTTGTAAATAGCTAACATCCCTAATCCAGACTGCACGGTGTCAAACAGCAAGCACTCATGCTTAACCTGTAAAAGTAAAACCCAGAGTTGGGGAGGTATCTCTTATGGGAACATTGACCCAAATGTGAATTAAGCAGTGATGTGGCCTAAACAGGACGGGACTATCAGGGGGACTATTGCCTTTATTTTTTATTAACTGAGGTAAAATACACAGAACATAAAATTTGCCATTTTAACCAGTTAAGAAAGGACAATCCTCTGGCTTTCAGTACATTTACAGTGACTGTAGCCATCACCACTATGGTTAGAACATTGAAATGTTCTAATTCCAGAACATTTTCATCACTCCCCTCCCCCAAATATCCTGTACCCATTAGGAATCATTCCCCATTTCCCCCCTTCATCCCACCCCTTACCCTCCAGGTAAACACTCATCTGCTTTCTTTCTCTATGGATTTGCATTTTCTGGAAATATCATATAAATTGAATCAAATAATACAGGTCTTTTTGTGTCTGTCTGCTTCCAATTATGTTTTAAGGTTCATCCATGTTGTGCATATATCGGGATTTCATTCCTTTCTATGGGTGAATAATATTCCACATATGAACATATCACTTTAGTTTACTCATTATTCAGTGAATGGACATTTGAGTTGTTTATACTCGGGCTATTATGAATAAAGATGTTATGAACAATCCAATTTTTAAAATGTGAAAATGACTTAAACACACATTTCTCAAAAAAAAAAAAATTCAAACGGCAAATAAGCACATAAAAAAGATACTCAACATCATTAGTCATCAGGGATATACAAATCAAAACCACAATCAGATATCATTTCACATTCATTAGGATGGCTATAATCCCCAAAATGGAAAATAAGAGTGTTAGAGAGGATTTAGAGAAACTAGAACTCTCACACAATGCTAGTGGGAATGTAAAATGGTGTAGCCACTATGGAACAGTTTGGTGGTTCCTCAAAAAACGAAACAGGAATTACCAGAACTTCAGTCAAGATGGAAGCACAGCTAAACACGGCTAGCCTCCTTGCACAACCACATCAAAATTACAACTGAAGTAAAGAATAACCATCACTCAGAACAATCAGAAATCGAGTTGAATGAAAGTCCAACATCAATAGAATTAAAGAAACCACATCCACCGAGGCTGGTAGGAGGTCCATCCAGACTGGATGAGAGGCGGAGACAAAAACAAGCTGGTCCCACATCCATATGTGACGGCTAAAAATTCAGGAGCATAACTTGGGAGTGACGAGTCCCAGCCCCACACCAGGCCCGGCAGTCCAGGTTACCAGTGCCAGGAAGATAAGTGCCCATAACTTCTGGCTGCAAAAACCTGCAGGGACTGAGTCGCTGCAAGAAACTTCTGCAGTCCTTAGCAGTTCCCCTTAAAGAACCCACACACAGACTTGCTCAGACATATTCCTTCTGAGCTCCAGCACCTGTAGAGCAGCTTGAAATGCACCAGTGGCATACAAGAAGGAACTGAAGTGTCTGGCATCAAGGTGAGAGCTGGGGGACGGGTTTCTCTCGGACAGAAAGGCCAGCAGAGGCCATTTTCCTTTTTCTGAACCCTCCCCCAAAAGAGCCACAGAACCGGCAAGTAGGTGCCATATCTGAGACTCCATCAACCTCACTAACGCTGTTAGACCCACCCTGGAGATCCCCTGAGACTCAATCCCCCAAATCTATAAGCCCACCAAAGCTGTTAAGAGTGGCTTTTCCATATGAATGGCTGGTCTTGGTTCATGCTTCACAACTTCCTAAATCCTAACAAACAAGCAACAGTTGGTCTCAGTGAACTCTCAGCCCCTGTACCACTTGCTATGTGGCCCCAGGCCCAGCACTAGCAGCCACTAGCCTAGGTTCACAGCTTGCTTCCCCGGGGAATCTCCAAGCCCAGCACAAGTAGCAGTCATCTGCAGATTGCTTTATAGCTCACGCATGGTAGCCCCAGGCAAAACACAGGGAGGGGCTGACCTCGGCCTGCACCACCTGGGAAACCCCAGGGCCTGCGTACCCAGTGGGCAGCTACAGACCACGTCAGAGCACCACCACCCTGCCCCTGCACAGCTGATCCTCTGCAGAGGATGGAGGTTGATAGTCAGTGATCACAACCAGTCCCTGCAGCTGACTGGCCTGGGTAAATCTCTCCCATTGATCAGCCAATAGCAATCAAGGCTCAACTACAAGAGGGGAGTGTACTCAGTCCTTATGAAGGGCGCAACTTGAGTACCCAGATTGGGTGATGGGGGAGGCTGTGCCACTGGACTCTACAGGACACCTCTTACATTAGGCCACACTACCAAGATGGAGTCATAGCAGCTCTACCTAATATATATGGGAGGCTGTCAAAATGAGGAGACATGGAACATGGCCCAAATGAAAGAACAGATCAAAACTCCAGAAAAAGATAAACCAAATGGAGATAAGCAATCTATCAGATGCAGAGTTAAAAACACTGGTTATAAGGATGATCAAGGAACTTCGTGAGTACTTCAAATATCATAAAAAAGATCTAGTCAAAAACGAAGGATAAAGTAATTGAAATAAAGAACAATGTACAGGGAAACAACAGTAGAGTGGATGAAGCCAAAAATCAAATCAATGATTTGGAATATAAGGAAGCCAAAAGCAACCAATCAGAATGAAAAGAAAAAAAGAATCCACAAAAAGGATAGTGTAAGCAGCCTCTGGGACAACTTCAAGAGGTCCAACATTCACATCAAAGAGGTACCAGAAGAAGAGGAAGAGAAAGAAATTGGAAACCTATTTGAAAAAATAGTGAAAGAAAACTTTCCTAATTTGGTGAAGGAAATAGACATGCAAGTCCAGGAAGCACAGAGTCCCAAACAGGATGGATGCAAAGAGGCCCACTCCAAGACACATCATAATTAGAACACCAAAGGTTAAAGATAAAGAGAGAGTATTAAAAGCAGAAAGAGAAAAGCAGTTAGTTACCTACAGGGGAGTTCCTATAAGACTGTCAGCTGATTTCTCAAAAGAAACTTTGCAGGCTAGAAGGCATTGGCAAGAAATATTCAAAATCATGAAAAGCAGGGACCTACAGCCAAGATTGCTCTACCCAGCAAAGCTATCGTTTAGAATCAAAGGGCAGATAAAGAGCTTCCCAGACAAAAAAACTAAAGGAGCTCATCACCACCAAACCATGATTATATGAAATGTTAAAGGGACTTAAAATTTAAGAAAAAGATGAAAACTATGAACAATAAAATGGCAATAAATACATATCTATCAACGACTGAATCTAAAAAACAAACTAAGCAAACAAGAACAGAGACAGAATCAAGGTTACGGAGAGCATTTTGATGGCCACCAGCTGGGAGGAGAGTGTGGGAATGGATGAGGAGGTGAAGGGATTAAGAAGTACAAATTTGTAGTTAGAGAATAGCAATGGGGATGTACAGTACAGTATAGGAAATGGAGTAGCCAAAGAACTTACACGCATGACCCATGGACATGAACAATGGTGTGGGGATTGCCTGAGGGAGTGGGGGGTGCTGGGTGGAGTAGGGCAAAAGGGAAAAAATTGGGACAACTGTAATAGCATAATTCATAAAACATAATTTTAAAAGACAAGGGAAATGGAGAAATATAATGAAATGTTAATATCCCGAAGAAAAAGAAAAATAAGAATTACCAGCAATTCTATGCCTAAGTTTATCCTATCCACTTTTTTTTTAAATGATTCTTGACTTAGAGTTTACCCTGCTCCCTTCAAATACTTCCAGAAGTGATTTTTTTATAGAAACATAACCAAAACCATGACAAGACATGGATTTTTAAGAGAAAATAATTTAACATTATATTTGTGGTTCAATTTTAAAATCTGTAATTAACTTTTTTTTATTGAAAGATGTTCAGAGATTATGTTACTAAATTAATAAATAATATTGAAAAAAGCTTAAGAACTTAATAACGTGTTTTTTTAAAGTATATTTTATTGATTATGTTTTTACAATAATCCCTTTTTTCTTTTTGATAACGTGTTTCTTAGTGTGAGCTGTAGTCAAAATACATTTGGGAACCATAACATTAGTTAAGAAATTTCTGTACTCTGATCGTGTCATCAAAAATATCCTCATCTTTTCTTCTGAGCTTTCTTAATACCTGCTTATTGCATTCCAGACATCCAAAATGGCTTTTTAAAGTCAACAATTCAACATAAACCCATCCAAATCATGCAAAATTCACTTCTCCTTCCCTAAATGCTAGTTCATTCCCAATGCTTAAAGAGAGGTAGGCAGAAAACAATGTAACTCACATTAAGGTGAAAATGATACTTAACATTTCCAGGATCCACAGATGTCATCATAACAAAATACAAATCTGCAATTAGGTATACTGTATTTAAAAAGGAAAAATCTAAACCCTGCTGCCTCTCTTCTGATAAGACTTCCTGCCCCAGCCACCCTTAACTAAATTTTCCAGATAATAAGACTGTATGAACTCAACAACTACATCATACAAACCACAGAGTTCCATTCCTCACTTTTATCAATATAGGTGATTAAACAAAGTCATTTGCATGGCCTTCTCCTGTCTCTCTGGGGTTATCCTCCCTGTCTTCCATTCATTCATGGTTAAAAACAACAAACAATATAAAAAATAAAATGAAAATTTCTATAATGGGGTAAAAGAAATAAAAAATACCTTAATTTCTTTTCTGTCTTGAAAAATTAAGAGATAAAGAAGAAAAAAAGTAGGACCATATATGAAGACATGGCAAGATAGATAAAAATTATCTTAAATGCCTATCAGTGACAGCCAGATCCTTAATTAGAGGTTTTTGAATTTATAACTCTTGAAAAGATAACATTAACAGCAAGCAATTTTTCAGATGGCCTAAACACATTTAATCCGTTACCATACATTCTAAGAGTTAACAGCACACTTAAGAATAAAGAAAACAAGGTTCAAAATAAAAAATATTTTTATCTAATAAATTATGCACACAAAAATGAATTGTATTACTACTAAGTTTGAGAAGTTAAAAAATGTATATATATACTATACCTGAGATATTTGGCCCTGAACTTTTGTAGGCTGAGTTGTTCGAATATTTAAAGACTGGCTTCTTGTTACCATTGCCCCAGAAAGAGATTTTCCATTCACCTTTCTTTCAAGGTGACAACTTGCTGGTGCTTTCTCTTCAAGAAGAACAGCATCCCAAGGATCCTCTACAAGCAAACCTGGAACATTTTTCTCTTCTTCATGCTCTAATAACTCTACATTGTCCATCCTGGGCTTGCTTAGAGGATCCAAGTCTAACCAGTCAAATTTACTGATATCTTCAGACTTTGGAGATACCTGTAAATTGCCGATTGTAGCTTTTGAATTTGTTATCTCCAAATCAGTTCTTGCTTTTCCGTTTTTTAAAAATGCTGATGTACTAGCTATTTTGTCAAACAGCTTTGCCATGTCAGGACTGACCACTGGAGGACAGATAGGTAAGCTTCCCTGTGGATGAAGTGGTGTGGCAGGTGTCAAAGGATATGAAAAATATGGAGTCTGTCCTGGAAGACTTAAATATATAGGTTCTGTGGATGGAAAAGTAGTCATTCTTGGATTAAAGCCATTTTGGAATGCAGTCTGTTTACTGACTGCATAAGTTGACTGATAAATAGAAGGTAAAGTATAAGTGGAAGGCCCAGATAAACCAGTTGGCCATTGTCCTCTCTGAATAGTGGGTCTAAGATATAGCTGTGCTGAAAACGAAGGGCTCAGAACAGGAGTAACTGGCAATACAGGTGTTTTCCTTGTCTCGAAACTGTCATCTAGCAATAGTTTCTCCAGTTCAGCTTGGGTGAGCTTTTCCACATCAATATCTACTGCTCTTTTTTGAGTATCTGATTCAGGAAACACCATGAGATCATAATCCTGTTTGTTATAAACTTGTGCTTTTTGTCTGGTGCTGCTTGACAACTCAGAGCCTCGCTGATTATCAGTTACTCGTCTATCTTTTTGCAGTTTTGCTAAAGCCTCTGCTTCCATCTGTAACGCTTCTTCTTTGTCCACATCTTTTGTTCTTGTTGGTTCCAGATGTGAAGATGAACACTGCTTAAATTCATTGTTGCTGGATATCTCAGCCATGTCCAGTTAAAAGACCAACCTTCCTCTAATCTATTTCTTTCTTGTAGTTCCCAATAGCAAGACCTATGCACAAAAACAAACATAACAATTAGATTTTTTTAAACACAAATTTTGTTTTTAACCTATCTCATATATTTTTAGTTAGGATTTAAAGCCACTTACAAACATACTACTGAATAAAATAAAATGAACATTTCAAGGAAATCTGGGTGAAGGGAACACTTTTAAAATATCTTATACACTCAACTGTTAGGTTAAGGAAGATGTTTACCCACCAGGAAAGGTAGAATAGTAAATGAACCAACAAGCTTTCCCTTCAGCTGTCACAATGGCTACTGTATGTAACTAGTGGCACTTCTGCCAGAATTCTTGACATGAAATGGCTTACATGCTAGTCACTATTTCCAAGAGTTCCAACTGGGTTTACTGTTATACAAATAGCAAGTTAAAAAGAAAGGGTTTCTATCTTTTGCTATTTCTTTAACTGCTCACAAGCCAATTAGTAATAAAAGTACTCAATATCTTGTCAACAAAATCAAGGAACTAACAGTCTATCAAAATACCATATGAAAACAGTTTGTCGCAGTTTTGATCACACTTCTATTCTGATTATCTTCAGTTAAAATCAGATTATAATACTAAAATTTCTCCTTTTCAAATTGCTAAAATATTTATTCATAGACTAGAAGACAGCTAATTAAACTTTCTCATAGAGAGGTTTTTAAAATTTTATATTTCTCTAAGATTAAACACTTAATTCAGATAGATTACCCTGTGAAGCAATAGGACCAATCAAAGGGTTAGCTATCTACTGTGTAACAGAGGGTACATTTCCTGCTTCTAATCAATATAATACAGGGGTTAAATGTGGGTCCTGGAGTCACACCACCTTGATTTATGAAGCTGTAAGACCTTGGGCAAATGAAATTTTCCACATACCTTACTTAGTTACCTAACTTCTAAAATGAAAAAGTACCTACCTCTTAAATGATAAGGATTAAGTGAAACAATGCAACTCAAAATGTTTACCATCGGCTTTGAGTATAAGCACTAAATATATGGCATCATCTAATCTGGTGTGAGATACATCCAGCTTGAAGATTTAGAAAGCAAGAAAGCTCCTGTTTACATCCTTTTTCTAGCACGGTGCTTGTCTCTAGTATACCCTTAATATTAAAAATGAAAGGACATAGGAAAACACCCAATATAAACTGAAATGAAAATCCCAAGTGTTGAGGTAGTACTAAATGAAAAAATTATTAGTGATGAGGACATGAAGAAACAGGTATTCAAGGAAGACATCCTTTACAATTCTTTTATACAACTATAGTTGAATTTGAGGCATATCACCCAAAGAGCTATTCTCAATTTTTTCCTTCTGTGGCAAACCACAAAACAACACAATGTAATTTAGAATTTGTACATTTCACTGTATGTAAATCTTTTTAAAATATTCTATTTATTTATTTTTAGAGAAGGGAAGGGAGAGAGAAAGAAAGGGAGAGAAACATTGATATGCTAGAGAAATTTCTATATGCTGCCTCTCACATGCCCTCAACCAGGGAACTGGCCCGCAACACAGGCATGTGCCCCGACCAGGAATCAAACCGGCAACTTTTCGGTTTGCAGGTCGGCACTCAGTCCACTGAGCCACACTGGCCAGGGCATAAGTAAATGTTTTATCAAAAGAAAAGACTGTCGGGCATCATGCAGCTAAGCTTGTGTGAGGTGGTAGTGTTGGAGGCGGCTGCAGTGAAAGAGTTTGGTGCGATGTCTCACACCATTTTGCTGGTATGGCCCACGAAGAGGCCAGAGGGCAAAACCTACGCCGACTATGAATCAGTGAACTAATGCATGGAAGGCATTTGTAAAATGTATGAAGAACATCTGAAGAGAATGAATCCCCACAGCCCCTCCATCACATATGATATCAGCCGGTTGTTTGACTTTATTGATGATCTGGCAGACCTCAGCTGTCTTGTTTACTGAGCTGATACCCAGACATACCAGCCTTATAACAAAGACTGGATTAAAGAGATCTACGTGCTCCTTCGTCGGCAGGCCCAACAGGCCAGGAAACAGTTGTGCTGAAAGGTTGAGGGTGGGCTTGGAATACAGGTGTACAGCGATCTGTAGTGGGAGTTTTGTATTATAGTAATCCTGTTTCCATTTTGGTACACTCTAGTCAGGATTGAAAGTGCTAGATGAAATGGCATTGAACAAGATCTGAAACTTTTATCATCCCCCTTTTTTTCTTTTTTTCTTTTTTTATTGAAACATTGTTATGATTTTGAAGGAAGTTTTTCTTTGTCAGTTAATGTTCATATCTGCTTTATAACATTCACTGCCCTAGCTCTTCAAGTTGGGGTCGGGGTGGTGACACGGTTTAGTTATGTCTTAAGATAAAGTCTTGGTGCAAAATAAATAAAAGTTCTTTAGTTATATTAAAAATAAAAAAAGACTGTACATAGGGGAGAAATGGGGGCAAAAGTGGGACAACTGTAATAGAAAAACAATAAATATTTTTTAAATATAAAAAAAACTACATAAATATTGACTCTTGCTAAATATGCACGAAGTAATTAGAGGAAAGTACTGATATCTACAATTTACTTTGAAATGCATAGAAAAAATAAGATGAACTAATAAATGAAGAGGTAGGATAGATGGATAAATACGTGATAAGGGAAGTATAGGAAAACGTCAGCAGTAGAATCTAGGTGGTAGGTATATGGATAGTTATTTTGAAATTGTTTCAATTTGGCTGCATCACTGAAATTTTCACAATACAATTCTGGGTGCAGGGAAAATAGGCACAAATTCCCCTCATTCCAGTATACACTTCCCTTTGCAATTTGACTTCACTGTTCCTCCCATAAGGAGGTGAGGTCTATTTCTTTACTTCATCTGAGCTGGCTTTGTGACTTTCTGTGACCAAAATATGGAAGAAGTGACACTGTGGGAGTTCTAAGTCAAGGGCATAAAAGGCCTGACTGCTTCAGCTCTTCCTTTCCTGAGTGCAGTCACTGCCATGTGAATACTCATGGAGGATGAGAACATCCAAGGAGGCCCAGGCAAGAGCCAGCACCAACCAACCACCAAACACGTCAGTGAAGTCCCCCTCTCAGACCACCCATCCATATAGTCCAAGTAACCACGCCCACATGAGTGATCCAGACCATGACCAGAAGAAGAAAGCACCCAGCCAGAATTCAAACCAAATTGCTAACCTACAAAATAATTTTGGAATGGTTTGTTACACAGCAAGAAATACTGATAAACCTTTTCTTTTTACTTCTGGAACACAAAAACTGAAGCTATTGGACTTACCTATTTCACAGTAAATTTGTCTTAACCAGCATAGCCACCACCACTACCTTTCTTTGCTTGTCTTCAGAGAATGAATAGTTCCCTCTTCTTTTCTAAGGCTGCTCCCTCCACTTACACCCTTAATCCCACTGAATTCTCCACTTTCTTATTATTCCTTTGTATTAATGATTTCTTCTTTAACTTGCTTTTCTGCTCCTCTGCATAAAAATGTTCACGTTTTCTCCATGGGGGGGCAAAGGGGAGGGGGAGGGTTCTCAAGATTCTCCTTTAGGCTCTAGTGGCTTCTATTTCAATTTTTCTCTTTTCACAGCCAAACTTTTCAAGATTGACCTACAAAGTCCTTTCTTTACTCATTCTGCCTTGGAAAAATCTACTTGTCCTTCAGGGCCCAATTCAAATACAGCTTTCTGCCTGAAACTTTTGTTAAAGCAGCTACTATCAGAATTCATCTTTTTAACTCAAGGAATATTTCTTATCTTTTGTAGACTGTATGCTGTTTTTGCCTGATAGACATCCTTTTTTCTGGTATAAGTATCTCTAACTTCCTTTTGGGAAACTACTTCTCTCCCTTTTATTCTACCTAGTCTGAACAGGGCTGATCTTACTCCTTACCCACCTCTCCCAATCACTCCAGAGGATCCAAGTCTAGCCAATCAGTTATCCCCAGGACTTCTGAAACTATTTGTAAAGGAAGCTTATCATTGAGGTTGCTAAGCTGATAGGATGTAAGCCTGGCACTGCTGTGACTGTTTGCCACCACTGGAGGATATGCTGCCTGAGACTGTATCCAAGCCAGAAGAGAGCATAGATAAATAAAACAGATTATGGATATTACATTAACCATCTGGATATAATCCATATCCAAGGCCAGTCTTTTCATTTATGTGGGCTAATAAAACCCACTCTTTGCTTAAGCAAGTTTAAAATTACTTGCTGCCACAATAAGCAAAAATATGTTTATTAACACAGAATCTGTAACCTGTATGTCCAACTAACAGACTAAAATAAGCTTCTCAAGTACAGAGGCCTACTTTGCTCGTTTTTCTTCCCTGCAACATTTAAAACCATGCCCTGGCTGATGTGGCTCAGTGGATTGAATGCCGGCCTGCGAACTGGTTCAATTCCCAGTTGGGGCACGTGCCTGGGCTGTTGGCCAGGTCTGTGGTAAGGGGAGTGTGAGAGGTGACTGAATGATGTATCTCTCTTACACTAACGTTTTCTCTTTCTCCCTCACTTAACCTCTCTCTAAAAATAAATAAATTTTAAAACGACTTTGCTTAATAAATATGGAACTTAATTCAATGATCATGTGAGTTAACTGGAGGAAATAAGAACTAATGAACAGTCATGGGGAAGAGATTTCAAATCATAAAAGAGTTTGGAGATGGAGCTTTTGGTGGGAGAAAGGAGTCAAGTGCAAATTGCCTGTTATTGAACACTACAACTCACTGCATCTTTTTCACAAAATCAGATGGATAAAAACAAAATAACATTTTAAAGAGTTAAGATACTGAACTGTAATTCATCTTCCCACAAGCACAATGACAATCTCTTATTTAAGTATTGTCTTGGCTACCATATTGGTAATGATATGACATTGTTCTGAAAGGAAATCTGGATTTTTTAAAGTGAGTTTGAGACAGTTTATTCAATGAAGAACACACTTATTCCAAATATTACATATTAATGTTATCTCTCATTTACTGACAATGGTATAAAATTAAGTTCGAAATATATTTTAACATTGAATGGTGTTTTTTTTTCACACGATCAATTCATTTGCTTGCTTTATCCCTAGTACCAATCCAAAGCAGTATATATATGCTAAAGTAAATTCAATTTAGTGATAGTGACCTATTAGCAGCTAAATTATCATGTTTTAGTTTTCCAAAAGATTATTGTGTGTGTGTACTCAAACAATAATAAAGTACTTAAAACACTGTCCAAAAGTAACCCTATGCTTAAGCTGTTTTCCTGGGGCTGCTGTACTGACATGCTCCATTAATTTTTAAAAATGAAACTTCACTTGATGACAAACATTTAGAGGAAATAATTTCCTACATGCTAATTCAAAATGAAAACTTCAATGCTAATCCTCTCCTAATTCAAAGTGGGAAAGACAATATAACTACTATTTGAATGATGACTGTATACCATCTGCCAAAAATTTCCCAGCATAAGTAACCCAGTGATGGTCTCAAAGCCATAGCCACTTTAAAATTCTTCAAAAGAGGGCAATTAAACTATTCAAGTAAACTTTTGGATACCATTTGCAGACCCAAAAGCATTAGTTTAAAAGCTCTTGGCTTCTTCTGTGATAGACATTCATTTAGAATTTAAATTTAAATCTCAAAAAAAAAGCAAGCAGGCCTGCCCGACTACCCATATAAATGCTTTACAATCTTAAAATTCAAGATAACTAAGAAAATAAAGAAAGAATGATCTGAATTCAACAGTACAAATATTTCTCCTCTAAAATGAAAGAATAATAAATTTCGGTACCTTCTTGGCACTGATTATTGTGCCACCATTAAAAATAAAATTATGAAGACCATAATAACCATGAAAAATGTTAAAATTGTAGCAAATATACCATATTCAAAACATTGCTTTAAGCATTATATTAAGTAATCTAACCTGCACCAATTCTATTAAGTAGCTAGTATTATCATTCCTAGTATACAAATGAAAAAAGTTAAGCACACAGTTATATAATCCACCAAGCTCATAGCAGCTAGTCGTGAAATCAGGACAGTTCTAAGTCACTATAATATACAATATTTTCACATTTACCATTATATGGAATCAGTAAGTGTCTAAATATACCTTATTCGTTATAATTACCAGGTTTCTTCCTTAATCCTAGGGTTATTTTTATCTGCGCTTATAAATTTTATTGTTTCTTTTAATTCTACCACGAAGTAGTTAATACTGCTTGTTAGTTATAATATGTGTCAATTTATCAGCTGGGTTTTTTATTACCAAATGAACAGCAAACTTATCATTTCATTGAGGGCATAAATTCTTATGTTATTCACCCTCTACACTCAAATCTACAGTACTTGTTGAACAAATGCATCAATGACTAGAGAAGTTATGACACAATTCATTTAACAAAGAGTTCAAATTCCAAGACAAAATAAACATACTTAAAGAGTGCATATAGTAATAATTCAAATAAAATTGAAAAATCATGTGGTTGAGTTTAGTATAAACAAGTGGTGAGACAAAATTTTACCTTGGAAACTAGAATAGAAATGGCAACACACAACTAAAAATAGAAGAGAGGAATTCCATCTGTACTAAAAGGAAAAACTCCGTAGACAAGAAGACAATATTCTATCTCTACTGATCCATGAAGTGAAAAAAACTCATCTGACAAAAGAAACCAAGTACTTTGGGGTTAGGCACTGTACAAATCTGTCAAAAAGACAAAATGGAACACTGCTCAGGTGGTGGGTGAGAGAAGGTTAGAGCAGCACTGTTCAACAGAATAGAATGAAAGCCACATATGAAATTAAAAACTCCTTAGTTATATTAATGAAAAAAAAAGATAAAATTAATTTTCATATACTCATTTAATCCAACATAACCAAAATTATTATCATTTCAACAGGTAATCAATATTGGGAAATATGAAAGGGATATTCTACATTCCTTTTTTCAGACTAAGTCTTCAAAATCTGGTATGTATTTATACTTACCACATTTCAACTTAGACTAGTCACATTTCAAGTGCTAAAGAGCCAAAGGTGGCTAGTGGACAACACAAGATTTGAATTTATGAGGAAAGAAACAAAAACCACAACGAACAAGCATCATTACTTTCATGGTGATAAGAAGTTATCTTCCCAAAAGTTCACCCCTTCTTCCTTCAGGTCCCTTAAGTGTCTCAAATGCCTATTAGTTATTTTTCAGAAAAAAAAAAATTATATTTTTTAAGTCCCACAGACAGCATATAGTCTTTTAACTGAAGTCTGTGTTATCATCTTTTATAACATTTTTATTGTTATAGTATGTAATTTCAAACTAATCTCCTACAATTACAAAATTGTTAACACTGTATAGAGAAATGTGCTGACAATCAGCCAAATTGGATTACAAAAAGATAAAGTATTTAAATGTAAGAAAAGATAGCCCTGGCTGGTGTGGCACAATGGATTGAGTGCCAGCCTGCGAACCAAAGGGTTGCCAGTTCGTTTCCCAGTTAGGGCACGTGCCTGGGTCGTGGGCCAGGTCCCCAGTTGGGGGGCACACGAGATGCACACATTGATGTTTCTCTCCCTCTCTCCCCCTTTCCATCCCCCTCTCTGACAGTAAATAAATTCTTTTAAAAAATGTAAAAAAAGACAATAAAAATCAAAAGATAACAGAATTCCTATGTAACCTCAGCATAAAAAAATGGTCACCCTAATATGATTCAAAACCTAGAAGCCATGAGAAAATATTCAAGTACATAAACATTAAAAAAAAAAAAATTTTCATTTGGCAAACAAGCACCACTGCATTTAGTCATTTCTTCAATAATATTTATTGGGTGTATACTATAAGCCAGGACTTGTTCTAGGTGCTGAAAAGTAAAATAAAAATAACCAATAAAAATGTCAATGAAGAAACAATAAACTGGGAAAAAAATATTTGTTACTCAGATCACAGAGAAAGAGCTAATTTTACTAACACATAACAAGGAGCTCATAAAGAAAAACCACCATATGGGAAAAGGGATAAAGAGTCTGAATAAGCAGTAGACAAGATGTTTACTTTTACTCATATTGAGGCAATAGCAATTTAAAAGTTATACTAAAACTAATTATATACCAAACTGATAACAAGCTCACAAAGAGAAAAATAGTCACATTACCAACATATATTAGATACATAAAACAGTAAAGAAATATTTATAGTAATATTTAGTGGTGCTAGAAAAGTGGAAAGGTTGAAAAATTAATGAAGTAAGCATTCATCTTATGAAAAAGAAATAACAGCAAAGGAAAAGTAGAAGGAAGGAATGAAGACCAGAGAAGAAATTAGTGTCATAGGAAATATACAACAAAAATCAACAAAGGCAAAAGTTGGTTCTTTTGAAAATACTAGTAAGATATCTAATGATGCTGATCAAGAAAAAAAATAGGGGGATAAACAATATCAAGAATAAAAAAGTGACATCCAACTCACGCAGCAGACATTAGAAAGGAAGATATTATTATTAAGTTTAAGCAAATAAAATTTTATACGTAGACAAATTCCTAGAAGATAGCAACTTACTCAAACAGAAACAAAGTTGAATAATCATATAACTAATAAAGAAACTGAATTAGTAGTCAAAAACATAGTTTCCTCAAAGAAAACTGCAGGGCTATATAGCTTCGCTGCCTTCCTATAAGGAAGGAAGAATCTTTCACAAACCCTTCCAGAGACAAGACAAAAAGGTATGTTCCCCAAATCTTTTATGAAACTACTATAACCTTGCTAACAAAACTAGGCACGGGTGAGAAAAGAAAATAACAAATCAGCCCTGGCTGGTGTGGCTCAGTGGATTGAATGCTGGCCTGTGAACCAAAGGGTCACCTGTTTGATTCCCAGTCAGGGCACATCCCTGGGTTGTGGGCCAGGTCCTTGGTTGGAGGTGTGCAAGATGTTTCTCTTTCACATTGATGTTTCCCTTCCTTTCTTTCTCCCTCCCATCCCCACTCTCTAAAAATATAAATAAGTAAAAATGTTTTAAAAAAGAAAATAACAAACCAATCTTACTTATAAATAAAATCTTACTTATAAACACAAATACAGAAAATCCTAAACAAAACTCAGTTGTAAATACAAAACGCAATTTACCACATCAATAATAAAAGAATTAAGGTAGAAAAAGCATATATTCATCTCAATAGGTAGTCTTAGCCAACTATGAATAGAAGGGAAGTTCCTTATTTGACCAAGGGTATCACAATACTTAGTGGTAAAACCTTAAAAACTTTCCCTTTGACCATAAACAAAAACCAGGATGCCCACCACCACTTCTATGCAACATTTTATAGAATCCTAGACACGCAGAAAGGCAACAAAAAGGAATCAAAGGTAGGATAAAATAGAAAGAAACAAAATATTACTTAATAAAGTAAAAGAATCCAAAGAATATTAATATAACAGAATTACCTGCCAGAGTTTAGCAAAGTTATTGACTATGATACTAATATACAAAAATCAATTGTATATCTATATTTTTGCAACAAATGGTCAGAAAAATCAATTTTGTAAAGGTAATTTATAATAACACACACACAACTCACGAACTAACAATACATGTAAGAAAAAGTTGTAGGGGAAATTACAAAACTTTATTGACAAATTAGAACTATGTAAATGTAAGGGATTTTTTCCCATATTAACAAATTTGAAGACTTAATTTTATAAATATGCTATTTCTGAAATAAATCTACAGGTTCAATGCAATTCCAATCAAAATTCAAACATACTTGTAAAATAAAATTTGATAAGGTGATCCTAAAATTTCTACGGTAACCAAAAGGGTCAAAATAGCCAAGAACCGCTTGAAAAGGAACAAGGTGAGAAAATTTGCTCTACCCAATAAAGACGTATTATAAAGCTAACTTTACTTAAGAAAATACGCTATTTGTGCAGGAAGTGATAAATCTGAAGAACAGGAAGAACAGGGTAAGCCCTGACTGGTGTGGCTCTGTTGGTTGAGCGTCGTCCCTAAAAGCAAAAAGATTGTGGGTTCAATTCCACTCAGGGCACGTGCCTGGGTTGGGGGCTAAGTCCTGGTTCCGAGCGCTTATGAGAAGAAACCGATCAATGTTTTCTCTCACGTCTCTCATAATGATGTTTCTCTTCCTCTCTTTCTCCTTCCCTTCCTCACTCTCTAAAAATAAATAAATAAAACTATTTTAAAAAAAGAGAAAGAAAGAACAGAACAGGCTAAGAGCACAGAAACAGACACACACCTACATAGATACCTGATTTAATACAAGAACTGCAAATCAGAGCACAGGAAAGAATTTTTTTCAATAAATGGTACTAGAGCAAATGGAGGGGGAATAAAATGGCTTTCTACTTCCCACCTTAAGCAAAAATCAACTCAAGACAAACCAAATGCCTAATTATGAAAGAAAAAAGTATAAAGTTTTCAGAATTAGAGAAGGGAAAATTTTGTTGACATATAGAAAGCATTAACCATAAGAGAATACATTAATAAATTTGACAATAATAAAACTCAGAACTTTTATTCATCAAAAGACATCAATAGAACGACTTAAAAAAAAAAAAAAAGACAAATTCTGGATAAATAACTCTTACAACTTAAAAAGACAGCCCTGGATGATTTGGCTCAGTGGGTTGAAAGCCAGCCTGCAAACTGAAGGGTCGCCAGTTCAATTCCCAGTCAGGGCACATGCCTGGGTTGTGGGCCAGGTCCCCAGCTGGGGACGTGCGAGAAGCAATCACACATTGACGTTTCTCTCCCTCTCTCCCTCCCTTCCCTTCTCCCTAAAAATAAATAAATAAATTCTTTAAAAAAAACAAAAATAAACAAAAAAAAAGACAGTAATCTAAAAGAAAAGTAAGCAAAGACATCAACCTCACAAGAGAAATCCAATGGCCAAAAAATATATGAAAAAAGGCTCAATCTTACTAGCAATCAAGAAAATGTATATTAAAACCATAGTGAGATGCCACTACACATATAACACTGGGAAAAAATTTTAAATTTTACAATACTAAGTGACAGCAAAGACACGGAACAATGGGAAAACACACACTGCTGAGATGAACATGGATACAGTTAAACTGTAACAATCATGGTCTGTTTCTAGTCACAACAATTCTGACACCAAATGTGGTTTTTTTCTCCCACATACCAACATCCAGTTCTTCAACTCTCCAGATACCAACTAAGTGTCCTACAATTCAAGTTAATTCTGATGGTGAGACTCCACAGGTTTATAGGTTCAGTCCCGTAAGACAATCCTTACTTCAGATGCCAGGTACAGGTATTGGGTCCTCAGGTTACCCACACTTCTGTCCAACTTAGGTACAAATCGAGGGTTCCCACAGTCCCCACTCAGGTTTGATCATTTGCTAAACAGTTCACAAGAAATCAGCTTACTTCCTCTATTACGAGTCTGTTATCAAGGATACAATTCAGGAACAGCCAAGGGAAGAGATGCACAGGGCAAGGCTGGGGCTGGGGGAACAAGGAGAGGTTCTACGGCCTCTCTCGAAGTGCCACCCTCCCAGCACCTCAGTGTGTTCATTAACCTGGAAGCTCCCAAACCCTGAACTTCAGGTATGGGTGATTAAATCATTGGCCAGTTAGCTCAATTTCCAGCTCCCCTCACCTCCCCAGAGGTTACTGGCAGAGCTGAAAGTTCAAACCCTCTAATCATATCCTAGTCTTTCTGGTGACCAGCCCCCATCCTGAAGCTATTATCTAGGGATCCCAGACACTAGTCACCTCATTAGCATACAAAAGACTCTCTTATCACTCTGGTGATTCCCAGGGTTATCAAAAGTTGCATTAGGAAAAAAGAGAGAAAAGTTGCATTAGAGCAGCAGTTCTCAACCTGTATGTGGGTCACGACCCCTTTGGAGGTCGAACGACCCTTTCACAGGGGTCGCCTAAGACCATCGGAAAACACATATATAATTATATTGTTTTTGTGATTAATCACTATGTTTTAATTATGTTCAATTTGTAACAATGAAAATAAATCCTGCATATCAGATTTTACATTACGATTCCTAACAGTAGCAAAATTACAGTTATGAAGTAGCAACGAAAATAATTTTATGGTTGGGGGTCACCACAACATGAGAAACTGTATTAAAGGGTCGCGGCATTGGGAAGGTTGAGAACCACTGCATTAGAGGAACAGGGGACAAAGACCAATCTTTTTTTTTTTTTTTATTATATCACCGTTTATTTAAAGAAATTCTATACAACACTGCCAACGAGATAATTACGGCTATTTTTTTAATGGATAAAACTTTGGAATAACATTAAGCAAATGGGGAGACAAAAATACATATGGTTCCATTCATATAAAGTTCAAAGACATAAAAAACTAAAATATATTGTTTAAGAATACTTATATCATGGTAAAATAGTGAAGGAAAGGAAAGGATTATCAAAAATTGCAATAGTGGTTACTTCACAGAGGGAGGTAGATAGATTTATGATGAGGGAGAAGTAGCCTGGGGACTTCTGAAATAGCAGCAATGTTCCAATTCCTAACCTAGCAGCAACTGGTTATACAAGTGTTTATTTAACAAGTATGTATTCAATAATCATATATGCTTTATGCACTTTTCTGTGTATTATTTCACAATAAAAAGAATATATTCCCTCGATTCCCAGTCAGGGCACATGACTAGGTTGCATGTCAGGTCCCCAGCTGGGGGCACGAGTGAGAGGCAACCACACAGTGATGTTTCTCTCCCTCTCTTTCTCCTTTCCCCTCTCTCTAAAAATAAATAAACAAATAAATATAAATTTATTATTTTTTTAAAGAATATATTCCCCACATATTTCAAACACAGTCTCGTATCTATATTATGAAATGTGAAAACTAAAAAAGAACACCTGCATTATAAACAGTATATGGGGTTTCTTTACCTACGTGTGGCAAACACAAGTTCAACTTTTAGTGATACCAAAAAAAATACAAATCAGAGCTGTACTATCCCTTTCATTTGCCGATCTATAGGCTGAATTAAGGACGCCACCCTTACTCATTAAGAGATGGGAAAGAAAGAGTAAGACTGCAAAAGCCCTAGCCAGGTAGTTTAGTAGGTTACAGTATCATCTTAATACACCAAGGTTGTGGGTTCAATTCCCAGTCAGGGCATATACAAGAAACAACCAATGAATGCATAAATAAGTATAACAACAAACTGATGTCTCTCTCTCAAAATCAATTTAAATATTTAAAATAAAATTAAAAAGACTGCAAAAGAAAACAAACTATAAAATATGATTTCTCAAATTTTCATCATCTGTGAATCACTTAATGGGCATTGACCATAACATGATCAATTTAATATTCATTGCATTTTAAAACACAAGTAAAACACTTTATATGAACAGTAAGATATTCCCATCAGTAAGAGATAATTGTACACTCTCACCATCCTATGTATATATCCAGTAAATTTACTTCTTATTTGAATTAAATCAGAAAATACTAAGTACAGCTTGTCAGGAAGGCAGCAAGTTTTGGTGATGGCTTTATCAGACAGTTATGGATATGTACATAAAATCTTATAGGCTCTACCTTAAAATATTTCTGAATATGCACATTTCTTCATTATATTCCTGCTACCATTCTAAACCAACCCACCAAACACGATCTCTTGCCTGGATTATTGAAATAGCTTCCTAGTCTGTCTCTGCCATCTCTCTACCTCCCACCTTTAGACTATTCTCAACACAGTAGCCAGAGTAACTCTGAAAAACCTAATCTTCTTAGCCCTTTGCTCAGAACTTTCAACAGCTCCTATCCTGCTCAGAGAAAAGGTAAAATCTTGAAAATAAGCCCACAAGGCACTCTAATATCTGGCCCTCCACTTACCTCTCTCCGGTTAACTCAACTCTCTGCTACTGTTACACAGGCTTCTGTTCCTCAAGTACATTTGGTCTTCTGTTCCCTCTGACTGAACTGATCTTCCCCTGGATAACTGAATGGCTCACTCTCCAGCCTTCCGTAAGTATTCATTGAGAAGGTGACTTTTGAGTCAAGTCCTCACTAACAGCCTAGTTAAAACTGTAACTTTCACTAACTCCATTGCCTATGCACTTTATTTATTTTCTCCTAAGCATTTAGTACCATCCAGTATACTATACATTTTACTTACTTATTTTATTGTCTATCTTTCCCCTCTGGACTATAAATTTTATGAAGCTGGGATTTGTCTGTTGGGTTCACTCCTATATTTCCAGGACCTGAAACAAGCAAGCTTTCATTCAGATGTTTGTTAAATAAATGAAATTAAGTTTAATATGGACCAGACTAGGAAGCAATTCTTCACTGTAGAGTGTCTCCAGTAATCTGTAAGATACTTAAGAGCACACAAAAATATCATACTTAAAATGAATATTTTAACTTAAGAGATATAGTATTTTTACTCCACTCTTGATGCATTCATTTTCACTTAAAGTATTTGGAAGTCGGCTTAACTGTGTCAAATAATAAGCCATTAATTTCTTCCTCTGAGAGAAGAAAATCCTATGTATATACTCAGAATTGTTTTCCAGGGCCAGATAGTCCATTTTGGTCAGACCAAAACACTATTTTGAAGTACAAGTACTTGTGGGAATTACAATTCAAGTCTTCTGGTTTACGAGAAATACTGGACCTTGGGCTCAATAGCAATGTAGCTAGAAATGAATATTAGATGTTATCCATGTAAAATTGAAGACCTGCCCTGGCTGGTGTGGCTCAGTGGACTGAGTCCTGGCCTGCGACCAAAAGGTCACCGGTTCGATTCCCAGTCAGGGCACATGCCTGAGTTCTGGGCCAGGTCCCCAGTTGGAAACATGCAAGAGGCAACCAATCAGTGTATCTCTAACACATCAATGTTTCTCTCCCTTTCTCCCTCCCTCCTCCTCTCTCTGAAAATAAATAAATAAAAAACAAACTGAAGACCTGTAATCATGAAACTAGTTGAGACAGCCTTGGGAGAATGTATAGGATGAAGGGAGAGAAAGAGACAAGGAAGAAATCATGAGGGCCACTAAAATGTAAGGAAACAAAAGGTCAGAGGACAATAACTGGTAGGTATGAAGACTGGTATTAGAGAAATGAGGGAAAACAAAGCATCCTAAGAAGAAAGTAATCAGTATTGTCAGAAACTACAGGGAGGTAACAGATGAGGACTGAGAAATACTCTAGGTCTAAGGCTCACTTGTGATTATTTTTAAAATAACTTCATTGGGATATAATTCACTTATAAAATTCACCCACTAAAAGTATATAATTCAGTATACTTCACCACTACCAAATTTCAAAAACGTTTGTATCATCTCCAAAGAAACCCTTTATCCACTGTCACTCACTCCTCATTTTTCCTCCCCCACAGACCCTCATTAGTGATTTTCAAAAAGGAGAATTTACCCAAATGTGAAAAACTGAAAAAGTAAGGACTTACAATGAACAAGGGCATATTATCCTTTCAATTATTTGACAGTAAAGAGAACTAGGAGAGAGTGGAGGAGGTGTCAGAAACTGCTATTTAAAGCAGGGAAAGGACTTCCATAAGCAGTAGGTTGAAGAGAAGGATCTGGGGAACAACAGCTGAAAGGGACAGGAGCTGAGAGACACGTAGCTCAGATCCTGGGTCCACCTGAGTAAGCTAGAATCAGAAGCACAGAGGCAAGCGTCTGACTCAGTCAGGAAGACACACCTTAGGAGAGAGTGAGGTGATAAAGGAAAGAACCTACTAACTCAATACCTACAAATGGACGGACTGCTGGCGGTTGGGAGAAGAAACATTAGTGGAAAGCAGATTTCCTTTTCATTATCTAAACTTGTATGGAGTTTTAAGTATTTCATCACTAGCAAGCTTACTATTTTAAAACAAAGGTGTAAATATGTAATAGAGGGATTTTTCTCTTCTTGTTAATCAGGGGAAAGATGAAATTGGAGCCATAACCTGGACATAAGAAAAAAGAGTCATAGGAACAGCTAAGAGAAGAGCCTTCCCCAGTTTCTTGACAAGTTTAAAGATGGATGAGCCTATCTTGGCTCCCGCATTCTTTAACCTCCATACCACACTTAAAATTATGCTTTGCCCAAGTACTACAAACAATTAATAAAAGGCTTAATTCTCCCATTTTGACAAAAGCAATGGCTACACTGTAGTCTAATAAGCACTGGCAGTCATTATACTTATTACCTTCAGCCCTTAGAAGCACATAAAGATTCACAACCAGGGCATTCATCCAGAATAACTTTCTTTATCTGCATATGTGTATAACTGTACGTGTCTGGGAGGGGGAAAAGAAAAGGGGGGGTGGAAATACAGTCACAGCAAGAGGTTCCTGTTTAATGACATTTTACTGACAAAGCAGTTTTTAATCTAACTCAGAATCCCAACAGTAGTACTGCTTTGTGGAGATAATTGCTGAACTTTGGACTGCTTTATGGTTCATTCATTTAACATGAATAATTAAATATACTCTAACATCACCCAATTCCAACATGACAATTAACAGAAAGCCTTTGTGCTAAATTTTTTGGTATATGCCTCCATTCCAACTTGGATTATGTTAAGAAAAATAAAACTTGAGTTGCGACTGGAATTTTGCACCCAAACCCCATCAATTTCTATAGCTAACAGCATCTTGATTTCACATGACACCAACTGAATGAAACTGCTAGTTCCCTAGAACAGTGATAAGAGGAGAAAATGATGGACTCCAGCTCAAATATCACACTTCCCTCTTACTGTGTAATCTTAAGCAAGCTTCTTTATCTGCCTTTGTCTTAGTTTTCTCACCTGTAAAACACACGTCAGTTATATGGCTAAATAAAACTATATAAAATGCCTACTACATAACGGCATTAAAAAATACACCAAATTATTAGAACAACCAGTAGTATGTTCCTACCATTAAAAACCACAGCTTACTGCCAATAAGCACATGAAAAAATGCTCAACATCATTACTCCTCAGGGAAATGCAAATCAAAACCACAGTGAGACACCACTTCACACCTACTAAAATGGCTATAAATTTTTTTAAAAAGAGAAAGACAGTAAGTGTTGACAAGGATGTGGAGAAACTGGAACCCTTATACTTTGCTGATGGCAATGTAAAATAGTGGAGTCACTTTGGAAAACACTTCCATGTTTCCTCAAAAAATTAAACAGATGTACCACTGCCCACTCCTAGATATATACCCAGAAGAATTAAAAACAGCAAGTTACAGAGTTTTTGAGATCTCACTCCCCAGTATGTCATCAATTTTGCTCAAATAAACTCACAAAAATTAAAAACAAACAGCAACAACAAAAAACATGGACTTACATATCTGTACACAAATGCACATTATTCACAATAGCTAAAAGGTGCCAACAAGCCAAATATCCATCAACAAAAGGATATACACAATGTGGTATATTACCTACAACAGAATATTTATTCGACCATTAACAGGAATAAGTTCTGATACATGCTACAACATGTATGAAAACATTATACAGGTTAAATAAGCCAGATACAAAAGAACTAATGTTGCATGATTCCACCTTATGAAATATCTAGAATAGGTAGATTCATAGAGACAGAAGGGAGATCAGCAATTACCAGGAGCTAGAAAGAGGGAATGGGTACAGCTAAGTTAGTAGAGCTTCTGTGTGGGGTGATGAAAAATTTTGGCAATAGCTCTGGCTGGTGTCACTTGGTGGATTGAGCACTGGCCTATGAACCAAGGGGGCGCTGGTTTGATTCCCAGTTAGGGCACATGCCTGGGTTGCAGCCCAGGTGCCCAGTTGGGAGTGTGCAAGGGGCAACCAATAGATGTTTCTCTCCCTCCCTTCCCCTCTAAGAATAAACAAATAAAACCTTAAAAAAAAAAAAAGAATCCAAAGAAGAAATATTTATGTTTAAAAAAAGAAAAAGAAAAAATTTGGAAATAGATAGCAGTAATGGTTGTACAACTTGTAAATATAATTAATGTTACTGAATAATACACTTAAAAATGGTTAAAATAATGAATTTAATGTAGAATTTACAATAAAAGTCATCTTGACAGAAACTGTCACATAATTCCCCATCTTCAGAAAACCTAATTCTAAAATCTTGTTTTTGACAATTAGCAAATATCAATAGTTTACATATGTAAGAAAATAAAAGGGTAGACTAGGTCTCTGTACTATTTAAATTTTTCTGTTATCTAAAACTGTTCTAAAAATTACTTTAGCCCTGGCTGGTGTGGCTCAGTGGACTGAGCTCTGGCCTGCGAACCAAAGGGTTGCCAGTTCGATTCCCAGTCAGAGCACATGCCTGGGTTGCAGGCCAGGTCCCCAGTTGGGGGCGCATGAGAGACAACCACACATTGATGTTTCTCTCCCTCTCTTTCTCCCTTCTCTCTCTAGAATTAAATAAATAAAATCTTTTAAAAATTAAATAGAAATAAAATTAAATAAAAATAAAACAATAAGGACATTTTTTGCAGTGATGGAAATATCCTGTATTTTAATTGTAGTGGTAGTAAACACTGTTGCTATTTCTCATAATTTTAAAGCTGTACACCTAAAACAGATGGATTTTATTATAAGTAAACTATATTTCAATAAATCTAATTTTTAAAAATCCTAAACATTTACAGTATCATGTCATGCATTGCTATATAAGCAGAATTCCAGTCTGGTTAAGTGTCACTATGAGGTTTAGTCAGATAAAACAAGGCTATGAAATCTGGAGCCAAAGAGCACCTTTCCCAACTCAGGACTATGATCTAGAAAAACAAACACTAAACTAAAAAGAGTCAGAACAGTTATAAATTACATTAGCAACCCATAGAAAGTGACTTCATAAATCAATTTGGTTATGGCTATTCATAGCACTATGGTTTTATTTATAGGTATCATTAGGTCTCCTTTAGTGCTTATCTTGGAGGGAAAATACATGCTTCCCATAATTCCCAAAACTGCAAATAGAACATTTTTAAAAGTATTTTCCTGTTCGCTAAATAGACAGGTATTTTCCTAAGTCTGTCTATCTCTCCCATCAACATCCCTGCTTTTTCCTCACCTCACCGGCATTGATTTGTATTGTCTCCTCTCATTTTCTGCACCCTTTTATCTTGAAAGAGAATTTTGTCTTTGCTTTTTCCTCTCATTCCACAGCAGAATTTTAACAATACTTAATCTCTTCCTGCTTCTTCTGTTATTTCCTGAAGGTAAACTGCCAATTTCCGTTTTTATAGGAAAATACTTTTTTTTAAGTAGCCTGCTTCGATAATGCAAAATTTCTAACCAATTTTCTTAACACTGCCTATTCCTTTCTCTTCTTGTAGTCCAATTTCTCACCAAGTCCCTACTGATTTCACAAAGGGAACAAGCGTTAGTTACTCCGCTGCTCATTTATAGTCACCAACTTCTCCTTTAGTCCTCTTAACCATGCCTTCCATACTGCTTAAGCCACGAGTTCACTCACAACCTGTGCTAAGATTTCCTGAATCACGCAAATATAAAATTTGACCATTGGCCTCTAAATTCTTTGTAGAAGATATCTATTCTCATCTTACCTCACCTATGTCCTGTCCTTATCTTTTCAAATAAGCCTTGCAGATCCTTCCTTAAACCCACCCTTTATTTCCTCTTATCTAAGTTCTCCCCCAAGTTGTTCTGTGCAGTGAAATAACTAGGTCCTTGACACCTCATCACTTTTTACTACAGCAAGTTTAGGATCTAAATTCTTTAGTTAGAAATATTGCCTCATTAACTCTCATCTATTTAAAAAGTATCTATACTATACCATCAACAAATTTTTATAATTACTCTCTGCTATATGTACTGTCATTGGTCTCTCATAAGTGAAATATAAACACCGTAACAGCAGGAAGTACCCATTCTTTAAAACACACTCCAAAATCTGTTGTTATGTATCTAAATACCGAAGTACTATAGAAAGAGATGCAATGAAAAAAAATAGTAGGCTTAGCATTGTAAGACATTATAAGTTCAAGTAATGCCTCTAATGTATTATGCTAAAGTCATAACCTCACTGAGCCTCATTTTCATCTTTAAGAAAATGAGAAAAATATTTGCCGCATTTACTTCACAGAAAATAAGGTCAGTGGAAGGGGAAAGCATCAGTTAAGTTACAATCATTAATCAATACAAATATAAGGATATTATTTGCTTCATCACTGTTAGTTGTAGGTACTTGTTTAAAATAGCTTCTGGTATTTTTTTTTTTAATCAAACTTAATGATTAGCAAATTAAATGAAATCAGGCCATGGCTGGTGTAGCTCGGTTAGACAATATCCCCTAAAGCAAAAGGTCACTGGTTCTATTCCAGGTCAGGGAACATGCCTAGATTGCGGGTTCTGTCCCCAGCTGGGGTGCCTGTGAGATGCAAGCAATCAATGTTTCTCTCTCACATGATTGTTTCTCTCCTTCTCTTTCTCCCTCCCTCCTTTGCCCTCTCTCTAAAAAATAAAATAAAGTTTAAAAACAATCCTACTTTTATTCCTAAACAGCTGAATTTAAAACTTTAAGAAATCTAAAAGTTAATTTGAAATTGCACAACTCTACTTAACTGCCTAGAAAGTCCATGTGTGACCTCCCATTATGTTTTGAATCTATAACATGTTCTAAAGAATAAATTGGAAAGCCCTGGCTGGGCAGCTCAGCTGATTAAAGCATCGTCCCAAAAGGTTGCAGGTTTGATCTCTGGTCAGGGCACATTACAAGAATCAACCAACCAATGTATAAATAAGTGAAGAAAAAAATCAACAATTCTCTCCCTACTCCCACCCCCATCTGTCTTCCTCCTTCTCCCTCTTTGTCTTCCTCCCTCCTAAAACCAATTTTTTAAAAAACAACCAAAGGAGGGATACAAAAACTAAATGCACAAAATCAATATCAAAAATGCGCTTCCACCAGAGACAAGGTAAACAAAGTTTCTTCTAGCCCCAACCATAACCTTATGAACAACCTGAAAGATATCCTACAGCAATGTCATTTCCAAGTATGACCACAATTCCAATAAAAAGAGCATCATGGATGAATACTACCAAAATTATTAGAAATAATAAATTATTAGTAATGTATTTCTCATAGGAGTTGCTTTTCCTTTTCAAGCAGGAATCCAAGATAGAAAAGCAGAATTTTCACTGTAGATCTGCATTGTCCAATATGGTAGCTACACGAACCTACTGAGTGCTTGAAATGTGGCTAGTCGGAAGTGAAATGTGCTGTTAACTGTAAAAGGTACAACAGATTTAACAATACAAAAATGTAAACTATCTTACATATGTCGTTCTCATGTAATATTTCTACTGGACAGCACTGATTTAGTAATCAACTCTCAAAATAAGAGTGGACACCAGAGGCATTAAGCAGCTTGGTTAATATCTCACTGCTTGATAGTATCACAGCAGGGTCTAGAACCTGATCATCTTAATCCCACCCTTATTAATAGGAGACATTTGTCCTTTAAGGCTGAAGGTGAGGATCTTCTTCTCTGTCAGATGTACTCATTCCTTCTCCATCTCCCAGCCTAGGTGATCACATCCTTTATTGTACTACTTGGACCCACTACTGCCCTTATAACCATACTGTTATAATTGGGACTAGAGAACTTCTTGAGGACAAGCACTGTCTCATTCATTTTTTTATCCCCAGAACCACTGCAAAGCCAGGCACCCTTGCAGGGTCTCTGAAAACATTAAGATCTTTCAGATGGTAAAGTTTTAGCCCTACGGAGGTACAACTAACAATCAAATCATGTACTAAGTAAATGAATGGCACTAAAACATTCACCTTTATCATTTACCTGCCTTAAATTCTTTTTGGAATACGGCAAATATATAATAAAATGGTAAATTTATGTTATCAAAGCAATACAAGTTACAAAGCAAAGTGCTTTGCACTGCTGCTCTGCAAAGTTTGGTCTGATGCTCTAATTAGAACTCTGAGCTCTTGAAAAAAATCCAACACTCTCATTAAGTTCACTTACTGAATGTGCTTACTAAGTAAGAACACCTTGCGCAAGATGAAAGAAAGATTTCTGGACATGGGAATTTGATATTGCCATCTTCAATTAACTGAAAATTTTGGAACCATTCATGGCTGAAGGGAAAAATAATCATGTTAATATACAGCTAATTACATAAAGTTAGTTTCTAAAATTCCTAAACGCAAGCATGCCAACTTTCATATTCTATAAAACAGAAAAAAATTGTGAAACCTATAGATGAAAATATCAAAATATATTGCTTGCCAAGAAAAACTGAAAGCAACAGGCATACAAAACGGCAGGGATTTTCATCAGAAAAAAAATTACTCTACAATATGTTAATGTAGGCAAAATAACTTGTGGAAGCTCTAGATGTGCTTTGTACCTACATAAAAATCATTTTGAATTAAGTTTGAGTTAAATAATAAAACTTCTCTATTCTCACTCAGTAATAATGCTTTTCAGTACTCAAAGACTGTCTTAATGTTAAAGAAGCAGTTATCTTCAATTGTTTAGACCTCAACTAAGGCACTTCAGTCTAATCTGCTACTATGATTGAGAGCACCAACCCCAACTACCTCAAAAGCCTCCTGGCAAAGTGGGCCACAAGCCAAGGAGGCAAAGGTACAAAGTCTCTCCCTGGATCAAATCGGTGTTCCTGGACCTCCTAACCTGCAGTCTTCCCTCTTTAAATTGTCTTCACCACTCTTCTAACAATAGCTTTCTTTTTTCTGCAACTCTTCTAATCTATAACTTTGATGCTCCAGGATTAAACAATCTTTTCAGCAGAGCTTTCCTGCCTGACACCCACCTGGAAAGATTTTAGGGTATCTCTTTAATAGATAATCTTGTTCAAAGAGGAAGGCCTCCTTTCTTACACTCAATTCAACACCCACTGTTAAAAATAAAAATATAATTACCACCTCAACTTCTATCCGGAGAATACAGGGAAAGAACCCCTACAGGTTCTTCCACGCTCCTTTTATCTCCAGACTTTCCTCCTCACTTAGTTTTCTTCTTCCTCATTTCCCTTCTCAATCATTGCTTCCCATTTCCGAAAAAAATTCCACTGCTCGAGAATCTAGTTTTTAAAGACAACCCATTTAATGAGGAAAATAAGCATGTACAGGTACTGCTTTTATCTTCAACTACTTATTGTTCCTCCGTCGCTCAGGAAGATGAGCTAAATACACACAAATATTCTTCCCCACCAAGTGGTTTCGCGGCCAAAAGGTAAGAGCGGGAAAGCGGGATGAGAAAAGGATCATTAGCCCCCAAAACCCGAGATCAGAGGGACAAGGAAGTGAAAAGGGGATGGAGGGAAAAAAACCTAGTGAGAAGTGCAACACACGTTGGATAGATAGATTTAACATTTCGTGCAGAAAGTAGGACCGGGCACTGAGGCTCCAGCCCAGTCCCGCGGGATAAAGTGGTTGCCTCTCCTCCCACTCTGGGACAAAACTAACTCCCCCAACGCCGTCCCAGACCCCGACAAGAAGGCCTGGTTGAGGCGCAGGCCCCTGCACCTTCGGCGGGACAGTCGGCAACGACCTCGGTGGAAGCAAGGCCCGGAGAGAGGTGAGTCGGGACGGGGCAGCGCCAACAGTGCGTACGAGATGGAGGGTCAGAGACTGGCACTCGCGGGACTGGGGGCCCCGACTAGGAACCCTTCTATCCCGAAATCCCCGAGGCCCCTCGCTGCCCTTGCGGAGCTGGGTTCCAGGTACCGGCCCCTGCCGCACCCACCGCTCCTCACCTCACGCTGCCTGAGCCTCCGTTTCTACCACAACCCAAGCCGAAGCAGCCACTGCTGTCCGAGCCATTTTCCGCCGAGCAGTCTCAGCCGCCGCGGAGGGGTTCGACAGACTCTGCGGCCAGCCTAGCATATACGTCACTTCCGGCCTGAAAGCTCCGCCTCCCGCTCCCAGGCTTCTTGCGGATTGGCTGGCGCAGACGGCCTACCTGAGGTAGCGGGCGGGACTTGGGCGCGTCCAGTGAGGCGCCAGCTGGGACGGTGGATGCTACCGTCCGGCTCTCGCTGGGTGAGTGTCGGGCGGACTCTGGAAGTCTCACATCACCGCCTCAGACTAGGCGAGCGGGGCCTCGGTGGACTCTGGCAGAGCCTTCGAAGCCCCGCCAACCGCTGAAGCGCTCTATTGTTTTCGTGCCCTCTCGGGGAACTCCGCGCTCGCCTCCATCCCGGCTTCGGCTCCCAGATTTGTGGTCTCCGCCTCAGGCCGCGCAGACATTAGTTTGTGATTGGAAGCCTGAAAGAACAGGGAAGTTACAAAAATCTTTCACTCCAACCAGCGTTTACCGATTCCTCAAGGCGCATCGGGTGCTGTGGGGTGTGTGGTTCGTGACCCATAATGTGGAAGGTGTAAAGCGCTTTCAGAAACGCTCACTTAATCCCCAGGAGATGAGACTGGATGGAGTGGCTAGTCTGTGAGGAGTTTAGAAGCAAGTGTCTTTATTCCTTGTAGCTGTGGCTACCAACTCTTGTCCACCCGGCCTTCCTACTAACTTTCCAACCCCATCCCGACACACACTTCCACGCAGGCTCTACACACCCTCGAAGAATGTCCCTCAGGAATTCCCTTAGTTTCACACCATTGTTCTGCTTTATCTCCTCATCAAAGGAAGAATTTCTAGAATTGGCAGCCCTTTCAAAAGATTAAAAGGAGAGGAAAACAGATTTATCTTGGGGCTGGTTTCCTACCTTCTGACTCTTGAACTGAGTGTTCCTTCAGAAAAAAAAGAAGAGGCCTTGAGAGGACATTGTGTCTTGGGGGAAGATTAACTTTGACTTACTTGTGTTTTTTTTTTTTCTGATGAGAAACATTTTCTCTGGGTTCCAGCAGCACAACACCCTTGCCTGAGTTCTTTGTTGCAGTTCCAACTTCATTATTTTCTCATGGCTGTATTTTTTCTTTTTTATATTTATTTTTTAGAGAGAGGTGAAGGGAGGGAGGATGAGAGGGAGAGAAACATCGATTGATTGCCTATCACAGGCACCCAGACTGGACGGAACCCACAACCCAGGCATGTGCCCTGGCCAGGAATCAAACCAGTGACCCTTCGGTTTGCGGGATGAAGCCCAACCAACTGAGCCACACTGGCCAGGGCCTCATGGCTCTTTAATGGTCAGTGCTTAGTAGGCTCTGGTGGACCAGAAGGGTCCCAGTAAGAAGAGGAAGACAGACCTATTGTGTGAAGATGAGACAGGCTAGTAAGCCAGGACAAGCAGAATAGGGAAACTGAGACAGATAATTAAAACAAGCAGTTTGCAGCCATCTAGTAAATCCTATCTTCCCCAAACCAAGGACACATAAGAGTATATGGTTTGCACTTCTCAACGAGAGGGTAAATAGTTTAAATCACCCTATTCAGGGAGATGGATGGCAGAAATCGAATTAGTGCCATTTGTAAACCATACTCAAGAACAGATTAAGGAAATCTCATTTTGGCACACCAGCATAAAGCCAATGAATATTCTATTGACATCTCCTAAGACCTCTGTAAGACCTGAAAGGTCCGTGTGCTCCTCTTTCTCCCAGAAGCACACATCTAAGCCTTTCCTTTCCCCCCTCTCCCTTCTCTTCTCCCATAGGCATGCACCTCCTAAGCCCTAAGGGACCCCATGAGGCTTGCAGCCAGGGAGTAAAGGGCAACAGGAGCTTTTCTCCACCTAACCCTGTGACCCTGTCCCCAAAGCCCCCCTTTCTCTGACTTCTTAGTGAACCAGAGTGGCATAAACTCATTTCCCCACCTAGTGTCCTAGACCCTTCCTTGTTTCACTGTCCCCAGCTTTAATAACGTCCTCTAAAAATACCTAAACTAGTGTTGTGAAATCATTCCTGCACAGTCAAGAATCCACACACTACTGGCCATCCGTAGGCAGACCCACTCAGGGCCACGACCCCTTTCTGTAACAAAGATACATGGCTATGTTCTAGATCTGTCAGAGGACCCTCACCCGATCATGCTGGTCTCAGATTTCCTGTCTCCAGAAATGTGAAAAATAAATTTCTATAGTTTATAAGCAAAAAAGAAGAAGAGGAAGAAAAAGGAGCTTGGTATTTCTCCAGTATTTAAATTGCCAGGTGTCAAGAATCTGAATTCCCTTAGTATATCTTATTGTTACAGAATGGGGGTATCTGGCGGTCCCCAGAGCCTGCAGGCTGGGGAATGGGGAAAAGGAAGCAGCTTTCAGGATGCCTTTGCATGCCTGGGGCTAGTGGATAGTGGATAGTGTCTTTGTTATGCAAATGATTTGATGCTTCCAAGGCCTCAGGAAGACGGGAGGGGTCTTGGACCGGGGGATGGTATGGAAAGAGCACCGAGAGCCTGCGTGAGGTTCTGTGAATGGTCAGAACTGGGTACCATGCCCACTGCGTCACAGGACACAGTCAGGGATTTAAAAATAAGAGGCCGACAGTTTAACCCAGGACACCATGCGGCTTGGAAAAGGAGGGGACACACACCATGCGGTTTTGAGAAGGGGACACACCTTGCAGCTTGGAGAAGGGAATACCTTTGTGGTTTTGGAAAAGAAGGAAATCCATGCGGTTCTGGATTAAAAGCTGGCGGGCACCATAACACAGACAAGGCCTCCCCAGTCAGAATTGAGTGATTGGCAGCTACCAGTAAAGCTGAACTGTGTCTAGGAAGTAGGGAAACCGTATCTCTAACTTTTCTAAAACTAACCTGGTTTGGTAGGGGGAGGCAGAAATATGTGTTTGTGGGTGTTTTAAGGAAAGTAAGACTTAATGGCAGAAATCCGCAAATCTAAATCTATATAACTATTAAATAAACAATTCTTTTTCTTTTCACTAAACTCTGGTATTGAGAGTTATAATTCTGGTGGCTGGCAATCAGACCCCTAACTAAACAGCCTGTGGGTTCTGTTTCAACTCGGAGAACCCAGGGGTTCTGTTACATTATCTGTCTGGCAATGGGCATATGAAGATGTGTGTGTAAACAAAAGAACTGCAGGACAAAGTGCACACAGGCACTGCTATCATCTGAAACCTCATAGAACACAGCTGGCAGCTATTTTTTCTTTTTCCCTTCTCTCACTGGCTTCTGTGATGTAAGAACATCTAAACCTGTAGAGAATTGTGTAAAAATTTATTTGAGCCAATTGATATGCCTGGAAGCAAGATCTCAACTAAAATGCTTCTTAGCCCTGGCTGGCTTGACTCAGTGGATTGAGCATCGGCCTGTGAACCAAAAGGTTGCTGGCTGGATTCCCAGTCAGGGCACATGCTTGGGTTGCGCGCCAGGTCCCCAGTTGGGGGCATGTGAGAGGCAACCACATATTGATGCGTCTCCCCTCCTCTTTCTCTCTCCCTTCCCCTCTCCCTAAAAATAAATAAATGAAATCTTTTTTGTTTTAAGAACATTAATAAGTAGACCTATTTCTCTTTCAGTTTCTAATGCTGTATCCCCACCTGAGTAGGAGAACTCTGCTGGGTCCTACACCATGCAATTTAAAAGCTGTGGTCTCTACACCTTGGAGATCATTACCTAAAGTAGATAACGCCATAATAAAGAAATGACACTCAGAACATTAAGTGGGTAGATGACGAAAGGATGTGTAGTTTATAGATGGAATAGGAAATGTCTGCCTTGTAATTCATTCAGAAATAAGAATTAAAAAGGTATTGAACCCCTATTTTCTATGTTAGGCACTATGGTCTGTGCTGGGGATACAGCAGTGAAAAGGATAAGATGTCCCCACCCTTATAAAACCTAGAGTCCAACTGGGGAGACAAACATTAGACACGTAAGGAAGCAATCACTTAATCTCAATTTATGATCAGTGGGATGAGGAAACTGCAGAGTTATTTTACTTAGAATGCAAGGCAGAAAGGCCTTCCATGAGGACGGGACATTGAGCTGAGATCCAATGAACAAGTAGAATTGAATGATGATGAGGGAAATAGCATCCTAGGCAAAGGGAACTGTGTACAAAGACACTGAGGGAGGGAGGAGCATGGATCAACTGAGGGACTGAAAGGCCAATGTTGATGTTGTAGGAACAAGGGAGAAGTGGCTTTAGATGCAGTAGTAAGGCTGTGGCAGATCATGCCACACCCGGATGCTGTATTGAGAATTTAGGTCTTTATCCTAAGAATGAGGAGAAAAATTTTAATTTCTCAAATGACCCAAGTTGCATTTTTAGGAGATTTCTTAGGGCTGGGGAGAGGATTTGGGCAGGGCAGTTCGGCGGTTATTACAATGTAGGGAAGTGATGGTGGTGGCTTGAGATTTGTGTAAGACACGGTAAATATAAAGCTGACTATGCCAAGGCTTCCTATGCTTGGAGATAGTCAAGCAGGAGAAAGAGATTTAGAAATAAGTATGATGCACTGTGCTAAGAGCATTACTAGAGATTTGTTTAAGTAACTTTGGAAGTTTAGGGGAAAGAAGAGGTGAGGATGGAAGATATATTAGTTATCTATTACTGTTTTTAAATTACCCCAAAACTTAGCAGCGAAAAGCAACAAATATCTACTATCTCAGTTTCTTTGGTCAGGAATTCAGGCATGGCATAGGTGAGTACTTCTGCCTAAAGTTTTCTCATGAGGTTGCCATCTGCTGCCAGTCTCAACTAAAGGCTTTACCGGGGAGTGATCTACTTCCATTTTTACTCATGTGGTAAGTAGGTTTTGATCTCTTGAAATATGGGCCTCTGCACAGGGCTGCCTCACAACATGGCAGCTGGCTTCCTCCAATATTACTGAATAATATTCAGGGGACTCCTTGGGGCCCATGAGGAGGACCGGGAGTCCCCATTCCCCGTTCCCCACTCCCCATTCTCTTGCTCCCTATTCCCCTTGCTCCTACGGGTCCTTGAGTTGGTCTGGGAGCTGCCTCTCCACTCCTCCTCCCTTCCCCCCTTTTCCCTCCATAAAGATCAGGATCATTGCCTGATCCTCCCCACCAAAAGAAAAAAAAGAATATTCAGCTGACACTCCAGCTATTTCAGAAGTACTAGCAAAAAACCTTGGTAACTTGACTCTCAGCCCTAGTAACCAAATTTCCTTCCCTTCTACCAGAATGTTCACTTGAACAGCAGGACAGAGAAAAAAGCTTACACAAGCTTAGACTGGGGCTGATTCAAGATATGCTCTACAGGAGGAGACATGGAGTGAGGACATTGGCAACTGCTTGGAAAGAAAGGATGCAAAGGATGTTACAAGTTACTAGATACTGAACCCTGTCTCAAAAGGACCGACAGGAGAGGAAACGAGATTGAATCAAGACCCAGAAACTTTAGATGTATCTGTCATTACTGCCTATATCATGGAGATCCTTCTGATAATATTAGCATGGAGAATAATTATGACATGGAATCAATTTAGCCATAAACCTTATTCTTGTACATTGTTTTCTTGCTGGTAATTTTAAGGTCATTATGCAGCAGCTCAGGAAAGCTACTATGTATAGACTAATATTTTGATAACCTATGATAGAACTTCTATGATGTCTTTTTCTTGCATCTTTTTCTTGTCTACCTTGAGGCCAGTGACTATTAGGGAATCTAAAGTAGTTTGCATTTGAATGACTTCAATACACTTCAGTTCCTTTTTTATTTGCTCCAAAGAAGGCCTAATAGGTTTTGAGTGTTATTCTTGTGTTTTAGAAGCCTGAAGTTGGTAAGATGAAACCCAACATCAAGAATTAGAAGCTGCATCGGCCTGCAAGCCAAGTGTCGCTGGTTCAGTTCCCAGTCAGGGCACATGACTAGGTTGTACATCAGGTCCCCAGTTGGGAGTGCAAGTGAGAGGCAACCACACAGTGATGTTTCTCTCCCTCTCTATCTCCTTTCTCCTCTTGCTATAAATAAATAAATAAATAAAACAAATAAATAAAATAAATAATTTTTAAAAAACAAAGAATGTCCATATCTCAAGTTCATTAAAAAAAAAAAAGAAGAAGAAGAAGAAGAAGAAGAAGCCAGTAACTTGTGCAGAAGGGATGTAAAAAAAAACCTTGGGTGGTTAGGTTCAAGCATGATTAATGCAGAGTATATCAACTAGATTCTCTGGTTTTCAAATATTTGAATTGTAACATTTTTTCATGTGCTATTACAATTTTTAGTAGCAAATAAATGTGTGCATAAGGTGTCTTATTAAAATTTGAGACAAAAAAATTATCTTTAACCTTTGGCATTTTAATTTTGATGTATCTTGGTGTGGTCCTCTTTGGGTCCACGTGTTTGGGACTCTGTATTTCCCGGTCTTGTATGTCTATTTCCCTTGCCAAATTAGAGAAGTTATCTTTCATTATTCTTTCAAACAAGTTTTCAATTTCTTGTTTTTCCTCTTCTTCAGGCATCTATGATTTGAGTGTTGGCACTTTGGGAGATGTCCCAGAGTCTTCTTATTCTCTCCTCATTTTAAAAAATTCTTGTTTCTTCATTCTGTTTTAGGTGAATGTTTATTTATTTCTTATGTTCCAAATCATTGATTTGAACCCAGTTTCCTTCCCTTCACTATTGGTTCCCTGTGGATTTTACTTTATTTCACTTAGTGTAGCCTTCATTTCTTCCCTTTCGCATTTGCTGTACTCAATGAGTTCTCAGCATCTTTATCAACAGTGTTTTGAACTCTGCATCTGATAGGTTGGCTATCTCCATTTCATTTAGTTCTTTTTCTGGGGTTTTATTCTGTTCTTTCATTTGGGCCATTTTTTTTTTCTCCTCAATTTGGCATCCTCCCTGTGTTTGTTTTGGTATATTAGGTAGAGCTGCTCTGACTCCCTGTCTTAGCCGACCTGTTAAGTTGTATGGAGTGGAGCCTTAGGTATTTGCCAGGTCGGGGCAACCCACTTCACTACTTTGCGGCTCTGTATGTGGGGAAGGAGTCAGAGAGGGGACAATGCCACTATCTGGCTGCTGGAGACTTGCCCCATTTCCAGTCACTTCACCCCCTTCCCATATGCAACTGGCACCCTTTTAGCTGTTGCCCTGGTGGTGGTTCCCAGAGTGGGGGGGGGGGTTGCATACATTCTAGGACCATGTGGGCCCTTTAAACAGACTCTTCTGGGAGACAGGCAGTTTCTTCAGCTCCCTCAACCCCCACTTGTTTTTACAGCCAGAAGTTATGAGACTATTTTCCCAGCACTGGAACCCTGGACTGCACAGCCTGGCCTGGTGCTGGGATCGCTTGCTCCCAAGGTATTCCTCCTTATTTTTATGCACCACATGTGAATGTGGGACTCCCCATTCCACCAGCTGCCCCTGCAGCCCTGATGGCATCACACCGTATCCTTTTCACTCTAGCTCCGCCCCTTCTACCCGTCTGGATGAATGTGACTTCTTTAAATCCTTGGTTGTTGGACTTCCATACAGTTTGGGTCTTGAAGTTCTGGGTGTTTTTGTTTTGCAGTTAGTTGTGATCCTTCTTATGGCTGCACAAAGAGGTGAAGCATGTCTACCTACACCTCCATCTTGACTGGAAGAGGATTGGTGCCTTCTGATAGCTATGAGGGAAGTATCTGTTCTAGGCCTCTCTCCTTGCCTGGTAAATAGCTGTTTCCTTGCATGTCTTCATATCATCTTCCCTGCTAAGTCTCTGTCTAAATCTCTTCTTATAAGGGCGCCAGTCATTTTGGATTAGGTCCCAACATAATTAATTATAACAACCCTATCTCCAAATAAGGTTACATTTTGATATACTAAGGGTTAAGACTTCAACATATGAACCTGGGGAGTAACATAATTTAATTCATGATAGTCACATAGTAGAAGAGTGAAAACAATCTAAATTTCTATCAATAGGGAGTGGGTTAAATAGGTAATGATATATCATAAAATGGGAAATGGAATGCTATGCAGCTGTTAAGAATATGTACTGATAAGGAAAAACCTCCAGTACAGAATAATATCCAATATATCCTGTTAAAGGAACAAGCCAAGTTGCCAGGTGATCTGTGGATTGCTAGTATTTATGTTTAAAATAAAATGAAGTATGTTGTAACAGGATAAGATACCTCTGGAAGGATACACAAGAAACTGATAGCAGTGGCCGTGTCTATAAAGAGGACCTGGCTACGGGTCAGTAATAAGAGGAAGTCTTCCTTTTAACTATGTACTCCTTTTCTACAGGTTGACTTTGTGACCATGAGCGTGTAATACTTTCAAATTAAAAAGGAACATAACGTGAGACCTTAGTCATTTATATTTAGACTGCACTGATGCTAATACATTTTGATTAGAAACTATGTTTTGATAATTAAAAATAGATAAAAAACAAGTTTTGGAAGGAGGGAATGATCTAAAATAGCTCCACAAATGTGATGAAGGATGGGGTCCTGATTATTTCTCCTGTTATAAACCTGTTGTAAGTTGTGGTGAGGTGTTTAAATTACCAGTCTGTTATGGGTGAGGAGAGAGGGAGCAGAATCAGGAGGTCTTCCTTCCCCGCCTCAGTTCTTGTCCCTCTCACAAGAGAATAATTCAAGTGAGAGACAAACATATATAGTGGAAATGAAAAAGCAAGTTTATTTATGAAACACATACAAGCATGGAGCTGCAAGCAGGCACCCAGCAAGTCTAAATGCCCCACATATAGAGGAAAGAAAGTTGTTAGTAAGTTAGTGAGTTTGTTCTATACACTTGAGCTGAGGCTACGAGTGGGTACTTAGCTAATCTAAGTACACCAGCTATTGGGATCCGGGGTTATATACCTCAGCTGGCTTCTAGCGCCCCCCGCCCCCCACTTTGGGAATAATGTACAGCTATAAAGGCTTTCTTTCTCAGTTAGTAAAGGCTCTTTGTCTTAGTGAAATTGTTACAGAAGCTCCTTTCCCAGCAGAGGCCCCCCCTCTTCCTACTGTGCAATTCCCGCTTGTGATATTCAGAACACCCAGCAATCTTAGTAAAATTGTTACAGAAGCCCCTATTCTCAGCCCAGTTTCAGGAACTCTCCCCACCTCCTGTGCTATTTTGCTCTTAATGCTTGGGACATCTGGCAATCTTATCAACTGAGCTTAGGACTGCTGAGTTAATTGGTGAGACATGTCTTTTTTTTTCTTCTAACCTCCTGTGTGAAGTTCTTTGTTATATTGTAATGACAAAGGCCCTGCCTCTATTTCCCGTTTTGGCGATCATTCCTTGCTGCTTCCTAACAAGTCCTTCAAGGACATGTGTCCAGGAACTTCTAGCACAATTCTAAAATTAGATTCAGTTAGGTTCCATAAACATTGCTTGAGATCAGCCAGAAGCTGGGCTGGGTATAAGGGAAACAAAATGAATACAATATGACCTTGCCCTTGAAAAGCTTATAGTCTAGAAAACCCAAAGACAGAACAGGAAAAAAAAAAAAAAAAAACAATAGGTACACAAATAGAAAATGTGATTACCCTGTGTTAAAAGCTGCAGTGAAGTTGAACACCAAGTGCCAACAAAGGAGCACCCAGTCCCACTGGAGGGGAGGGTGGGGGCAGGGAGGCTTCCCAGAGGAAGTGACCCTGAAGAATGAGTAGAGGTTTGTCAGGTAAAGGTGGGAAATGCTCCAAGCAGAAGGAAAAGCATGAGCACAGGTACAGAGGCCTCAAAATGGCTCAGGGAATTTGGGGATATATGGGTTTTAAATATTTCCAATAAAGGCAGTTGTTTAAGTAGACGGTTACAATTTTTTAAATCTGTAGAGCTTTGTAAATTTTTTCACATGAATGTATGAACAGATGTTTTTAAACCCATTGTCTTATGATGAGTCCTGATTTTTAATTGGAAAGTATGGTCACTGTGAAAGCAATCTCTCTATTTTCTGAAATCCTAACATCTAATTACTTAGTTTTGTCCTTAATTAACTCCTATCTTAGAATGTTTTCAACTTGTTTTGTAATTATAGCTCCCTTCATCTGTTGAATTTTTACTGTTAGGCATTGTACTCAGCATTAAGCTACTGTTTTGTTTAATCCAAAGCCTAATTTTTTATATCACTGCTATCCCCAGATGAGATCATAAACTCCCCAAGGACAGAAACCTAAGTAGATCTATGCTTTCCGTTCTCACAGCTTCCCTACCCAGCCTCTTCCCATTTATTCTTCCCTCCCTTGACCTTACACCCCCCTCCAGCTTCTGCCTGATTTCTCTGCTTCCTATTATAGTAGAGCTCAAAAGAACTATCTATACTTCCTGATTCTACTTTCTCACCCCACTGGGCTTTAATCCTCTGAATATACTGAAATGTCTCCAGTCAAGTCAGTATTGACCCACATTTGCCAAAGTCAGGTCAACTCTCTGGCCTCATCCTTTTGGATCACTAAGCAGCTTTTGACATTAGTGATTACTCTCTCCTGGAAGTGCTTTGTTCTCTAGGCTTCTATGATGCCAGGTCCACTTTATTTTCCATCTACTTTCCTGCTTACCTCTTAGTCTCTTAACAGCAACTTCCCCTTTATCAGACTTCCAAAGGTAAAAGTGCTCTAAGACTCAGACTTCAACTTTTCTCTCTTTGTTTATAATGTCTAACTAGGTGAGCTCATCAAGTCTTACAAGGGTTTTAAATACCATTCCTAGGCCAATGATTCTCAAATTTATATCTCCTGTCCCTGATTTCTCCCATAAATTCTAGACTTAAGTAACTCGGTACCTCTATTTGGATGTTTGATAGGCAACTCAAAATTAAGATGAGCACAGATCGAGAACACTCAACTTATTACCCCATATCTGTTCTTCACTTCCCCAACCCTCATCACCCCCAGAATTTCCCCATCTCAATAACTGACATCATCAGTGCAGTCATAATATATAGGCCAAAAAGTCAAGAGTTACCTCAATTCCTCTCATATCTTTATATCCCAATCAGTAAGTTCTACTGGCTTTACCTCTAAAACATACCCTAATACCTAAGGGGACCTTCCTTGCCATCTCATTGCTGTAATCCCTGCCCAAGCTACAGTCTAACCAGTCATTGCACATCCATTCTTGCCCTCTTAATTTCATTCCCCATGCAGTAGAGTGATTTTAAATGGCAAATCAGGTAACTTGACCCCTGAGAATTGCACTGAGAATAAACTTTGCACTTTACTTACAAAGCCTCACACTCTTCTGATTTCTGTTTACCTCTCCTTTTATGGCTCTGCTGTTTGCCTACTATGTTCTAGCAACGGGGGCCTTCTGTCCATTACTAAACAGATGGGAACAAGTAAGCTAAGCTCAGTCTTGCTCTAACAACTTTGCATTAGCTATTCCCTTTGCTTGGAATGCTGTTCCCTTGGAAGAAAAGAAGAAAGAGAAAGAAAGAAAAGAAAGAAAGAAAGAAAGAAAAAGAAAGAAAGAGGAGGGGGAGAGAGAGAGGAAGGAAGGAAGGAAGGAAGGAAGGAAGGAAGGAAGGAAGGAAGGAAGGAAGGAAGGAAGGGAGGGAGGGAGGGAGGAAGGAAGGAAGGAAGGAAGGAAGGAAGGAAGGAAGGAAGGAAGGAAGGAAGGTAGGAGAAGAGCTCTGGCTGGCGTGTCTCAGTGGATTGAGCACCTGGTTTGCAAACCGAAAGGACACCAGTTTGATTCCCTGTTGAGGCACATGTCTGGATTGTGGGCCAGGCCTCCAGTTGGTGGCAAGGCAAAAGCAACTGATGGATGTATCTTTCTCTCACACATGGATATTTTTTTCTCTCTTCCTCCTTCCTTTCCTCTCTCTCTAAAAAATTGAATAAAATCTTAAAAAAGAAAGAAAAAGACTGGTGCCTTTTGTCATTTAGATCTCTGCTTAAATGTCACCTCCTTAGAACCACTCAATTTAAAAGTCACTGGTTCTCATGTATATAACATCACTTTATTTTAATGGTCTATCAGGTATCAGTTACCTCCTGATACTTTAAAAAATTTATTTCAGTTGAATATAGTTTGTCTTCAACACTAGAATGTAAGCGCAATGACAGCAGGGACTTTGTTCTGTTCACCACAAATTCCTCTGCATTTAGAACAGTACCTGTCACAGAGCAGGAACTTAATAATTGTTGGATAAATAAATAAGTGTACTTCCATTTATATTTATTCTCCTCCACCCCTCAGTTAAAATGGCATAGCCAAGATTCACCTCTTAAAGGTCTCAGAAATGAGCATGAAAATTATTTAATGAAAGCCCTGCTTTGTAAACCAAGGGCGAGGAGCCTTTGTACTGTCACTGAACTATTGTTATTACATAAAATTAAGTTGGAAACTTTTCAAGGAAGAGCCATCAAGTGTTTCTTTAATGTGCTTTTAAAAAGGATATCAATTTTTTGCATCATAAAACTAATGTGTAGGGTATGACTCGAGAGAAATAGCCAACCTACTCTTTTCTCCTCTTTCCTCCCCATAAACATCATAAAGAAACAGCTGTGACAAGCACTTGAAAAAGCAGCTAACATTTTCTGAGAGTTTACTATGTGACATATTCTAAGGGATTTGCTGAATATACTCAATAATGCTTCACAATAACCCTAGGAAGTAGGAAAAACTGTAATTCCCATTTTACAGTTATGAAACACAGAGAGGTTAAGTAACTTGTCTGGGTCATACAGCTAATAAGTGGCAGAACAGGGCAAGATGACTGCAGTGCCCAAGCTCTTAATCATCTACTATGCTGACCTAGGGGATGGCATTTCAATTAGTCTGAATGCTTGTCACCACTGTAGTCATCTCTGAGGAGGGTAAGTAAGGAAAAATACAAGTGGTGTGGAGTTATGTGTCAAACCCAATAAACTACAGGTTTTTCTTTTTTGTACCGTGGATCCTTTTGGCAGTCAGGTGAAGTCTATAGACTCCTTTTGTTTTTATATACAGAACTAAAATACAATTGGAAGTCAATTACAATTAAATATAGTTCTCAACATACTAAATCAGCATTTGCTATAGTAATATACCTGCATCTTTATTAATGTACTAAATAAGATATAGTTGTATATCTAGTGAATACCATAATTTCATAGTATAGGAGCATAAATGATTCAAGATATTTTTAATTGTTATACTATAACATAGAATTATCTACTGGGACATCTATTGGTAACAAAGATACAGATCTGCTAATACTGCTGTGACTTGTTGCCTACATCAATAATGGAAGAAATTGCTAAATTGCTGTTATAAATTAGTAAAAACTATTTTTCCCATTCAAGTTCATAGGCCTCCTGAATTCTGTTCATGGGTTTCTTGGGGTTATTGGAGGCAGGGAAGTCTGTGGACCTCAGGTTAAGAATTCCTGTCAGCCTAACTTAGGACCAGTTTCTGGGTATACTGTAGTGACTCAGTGTATGGACAAGATGTGGATAAAGAAGAGGCCCAGGCAATTGACCGGGAATTCCTGGATTCAATGGTATGGACTGATCATCCCTTCCCATATGCCTATTGTTGAAGATGGAAAATTAAACGAATTACTACTTGTTCTGTGATATCTCAGAATAATTCCTTAAATGTGTTTCTAACATTTACTAAAATGCAGTAAAGTATTGTGCAAATTTAAAAAATTAATGCAAATTCAGAAAAAAGCAGATACAAATGTGTAGGAGTCTTATTTTGGCATCTTGAGGGTTTATAGCTTTGGAACAAATGAGAGGCACCACCTTGGGCAGGATCAGCACAGTTGCAAGCCTTCCTCATTCGGCCACCCCCTCTCCCCAGTAACTTCCATAATGCTTAACAGACAAGGACATGGAGATCAGAGAAGAACAATTTCAGAGCATTCGTGGGACAACACAAGATGCCCAGAAATGTACCGAAGCCCTACAGTGATGGGGCACAGATCATCACAGTGCAGATAGTAACATAAATGTGACATCATTTATTACTAGAATCTGAAATCAGAGGACATTGGAGTTATATGTATATAGAAACTGCAGCTTAATACTGGTAGGAAGGTTTGTAATAATAACAATAATAACTAACATGAGTGAATGTTTACTCTGTGCCAGGCACTGTTTGAAGCACTTTATATGCATTACCATATTTAATTCTTAGAGTAAACTTATGAGGTAAGTGCTATTGATATCTCCATTTTACAGTTGAAAATGAGGTACAAGATATTCTTGACTTGACTTAAACACTGTATTGACTATATACTAGCTGCTGTAACAATAAACTTTGAAATCTCAGTGGCCTAACATAATAGAAAGTTATTTCTCTCCTGCATAAGCCCAGTAAGAAGTTGGGTGTTTAGAAACCAAGACTAAGGGAAAGGTCTACCATTTTCAATACATTGCATCCAAGGTCACTCTGTGGTTTCTTGCACCAGCCTGAGAATGAAATGCATCCAATTCCACTGGTCAGACTCACTGGCCCACACCTAACTGCAAGGGAAGCTGGGAAATGTAGTTGAACTGTGGGCCCATAGGGAAAAAAAAACTGATTTGGAAACCAGCAGCCAGTCTGTCAGGCCAACAGATCAGATAACTGCTGGATCAAACAGAAAGCCCCCCCCCAGCCCCCCCGCCACTCCAGAATGTGTTTCTTAATGTGCTAAAACCACTCTTAGATGAGCTCAGTGCATGACATTTTTTTTTAAGAAGGGAAAGATAATTATTTGCCTCTATGCTGAGGATATGGTGTTATTACCACTCAGCAGGCTCTGAATTTTTCTGTGTAATTTTTGTCAGAAAGCATGGCTCGAAATTAGCTCTTCTTACATTCAGATATTGTTTTTGATAGCTGTCCTCCAACATTTAATTGATTTATTGACAAAAGATTTATACAGCACATAAACTGCAGTTATCTGGAAATGTTAAAACTAATTTATTAATTAAGGTATTCTCTTAACTAATAAAGGCTAGAATGATCTTGACCACATGTATGTGGAAGAACATGAGGTCTAAGTAATTATCTGTCCACATGTTTAGGTGGGTCTAGGTCTATTTTTTGAGGATGGTCTTAGGCACACTTCCAAATGGCAATAGGATGGTCTTCCTTTCAAGTTATTACACTGTTAAACTCCTTACTTCTCTCATTGTCAAAACAACTGTTAATTAACAGCAAAGGTCATTTCCACTTTACTTTCTTGCCAGAGAAATAACTTCAAACCCTCTACTGCATATTCATCAAAAGCTCAGGTGAAAGAGGTAATATTCAAGGAGGATTACTTGAAGGGTATGTACTGCATCTATTTTTCTAGATAGTATAAGTGTTATCTCTGATTTACAGTTGCTAGAATAAGTTTTGTAGCTGGATTGCCTCCAGACCCTTGTAGAATTGCTTTTACTGAGTTGCACTTTGGCTTTATACATTGAAGTTAGTTTAGGAGATATCCCTAGGAATGTTGGTATTGTAATTATTGCAGATATATCGTCCAGAACTTTGATCATTACATCATAGAGTGACTAAATAAAGGAACTTTTTTTCTCAGATCTTAATACCAGGAAGCTACATTTATCTTAAGAACTACTTGATTTTTATCATAGCGACACTGAATTTCATAACTGTTCATTGCAACCCAGATATAGCTATTTTTAAAACTGTATAATATGCTCTTTTTAAAGCTAATCCTAATAGTTTACTTTATTTTCCTTCTCCTGTTTGCTTTTACTTTTGACCTCCACCCCAATTACTTAACTCATTTATTTCTTATGATATTGTCTTTCTATAAGTTGCTTTGTATCCTTTTGGGAACTCACAAACTTTACATGTTTAAGAATGTATGTGCATGTATATGTTTAAAGTAATGCTCAAGTATTTGGAATAATAAACAAAAGATTTTGAGTTAGGTATTTGCTTAAATAAATACTATTGTTGAATATATCTCAATAAAGCAAAGTTTGCATTGGAATTCATATTTGTTTCTTTTCTTATACTCTACTGCTTCTAACATTGTCCAACACATGTTGCGCCCTTGCTTTTTCTTAAGCTCTTCTCTCAGCCTAGAATGTTCTTCCTGTGAGGTCCTTCTTGATGGCTCCTCAGAGAGGCTTTCTGACCCCTATTCTCTCCAAAGCTGATGTTTGTCGCCAACATACCCCACCTCATTGTTCTCCCTCACAGCGCCCTGCTTTTTTTCTTTATAGCACCACCTTCTGTCTTTGCTTTACCTGCTATTTATCTGTCTCCTCCCGTAGAGGATGAACTCATAAGGGAAAGTATTGTGCTTCATCTAGGTCTAAAGATGAATGAATAAATTGTCCAGCCCAAGAACTGCAAAAAAGCTCTTCTGTACTCTAAGGATACTTCCCTTTTCTGAACTCCTGAACATATTCCTGTCTGGCCACAATCACTCACCGCATTTAAAGGCTTTGATTCCTCTTTGCTTCATGCTTTAGGATGGATTTCCTCTGTCACACTGTGAGGTTTTAATTATTTAGCTAATGGTTAGACAGACATTGATACAGCCAGTAGTGTCTGGATTTCAGTGTTAATGAGAACTAGTAACATTCTTATGCTCTTAACACAGAAGGTAAAATAAAAATTAATAATAACACACAAAACAAACTTATTTGCCAGAAGCTACTTTTTGCAAATGTCATCAAAGCTGGATTTATACTCAGGACCTTCCTGGCCCGTGGTCCTGGACTTAGATTTCAAAGCCATACATGAGGTCACTGTAATCATTAGGCAGTCAGTCTGGAATGTCACAGCTACAACTATGCCATCTGTAATAAGAAACTTGATACTACTTTAGATACACTACAAGTTTTATTTCCTCTTCTTTTACATAAATGGATTTTTGAAGCAGCATTTTACTTCAGCTCCAATAGGGGGAGCAAGATCCATGGTGATGGAAGGTGCAAAAAATCAAAAACAAAACAAAAAAAACACTTAAAAAAAATGCCTTTATGATTTCCAAAGTACTCTAGTTCCATCTTCCTTTAGTGTCCCTGAACAACTCTTCATTTTCTCTGTATCTGAGACCTTAGGGCATAAAAAATGAAGTTAAACATGTTACAACAGAAAACTTACTTTTTTGAGTTCCTTTGAAGGCACACAGCCTCAGTATTCCATTTATTCATTTATCCAGACAAGCATGAATTGTTGTCTACCTTGCCTGCTGGTCTGGGGCAGGAGGGGACACGGACAGAGTAGGAAAGTGTAAGACTAGAGATCAATGATGGAGCAGCTAATCGGAGAGAGCAGCCACCACCAGGGAGAAAGAGATCTTTGAATTGGATCTCGAAGGACAGTTACATTCCTCAGTCACTCATGCTTGGATTGGCACTCCACACTGTGGGAATAATATCAGCAAATAACAGGTGCAGTGTACTTGTAGAATTAAAGATAGGAGAAGAGCATGGTTATGGGTACGCAAAGTAATTCTGGAAAGGTAACTTGACTAAGTGTGGTTTATTTCATCAATATTGGTTAATAGCTAACCATAATAACTAATATTTGTGTTAAACAAATAAATATCTAATATTCAACAAACACTGATATAGCATCTAACATGTTACAAATACAACTTTAAGCACTTTACAAGTATTCACTAATTTAATCTCTACACAATTTAAATATTATCCCCATTTCCAAATGAAAAAATGGAAGAAGAGTGAGGTTCAATAATTGCCCAAGGTCGTGCATCTTGAGAGGGGTGGATCCAGAATTTGAATCCTGGCATCCTGGCTTCAGAGTCTCTGCTGTTGATCTAAATATTTGACCTGTGTTATCTCCTTTGATTTTCACAGCAATGCTAAAACTGGTGATATCATTATATACATTTTGTAGGTGAGGAAAAAAATGCAAGGTTAAGTAATTTGCCTAATGTCACACAACTAGTACATAATCGTAAAAGGTTTAACCCAAGCAGTATGACCCCAGAACCCATGTTTTTATAGCATGCTTGTTTCCTTTCTTTCTCTTCTTCTCTCCCTCTCTCTCTTTAATTTGATGTCCATCCAAAATGGTTCAAAATTCAAAAGGTCTACAACAGTATGCAATGAAACGTCTCTTTTCAGCCCTGGCTGGTGTGTCTCAGTGGATTGAGTGCCGGCCTGTGAACTAAAGGATCGCTGGTTCAATTTCTAGTCAGGGCATATGCCTGGATTGCATGCCAGGTCCCCAGCTGGAGGTGTGCGAGGGACAACCAATCAGTGTATCTCTTACATATTGATGTTTTTCTCCCTTTCTTTCTCCCTTCCTTCCCCCCTCTTCAAAAACAAATAAATAAAATCTTTTAAAAAAAGAAAAGTCTCTTTTTATATCTGTTACCAGCTACCCAGATTTCTCCCTGAAAACCAATGCTATTGGCTTTTTATGTTCCCTTTTATCAAATAAAAAATGTATGTTATTTTCTCTTTGCTATCACACAAACTGTGTATATTACACACATTGCTCTGTATTTGCTTTTAAAACCTAATGATACATCTTCTGAATGGCTGCATAGTATTTCTGGGTACGGATGTCCTTATATTTTGTTTAACTAGTCCCTTACTCTTAGGTAGTTTCCAATCTTTTGCTATTATAAAGAAATTAATGGCAATGAATAAAAATATCTGTGTACATGTTATTTGTTACATGTGTGTGCCTATCTGCAGGAAAAAATCCTAGAATACATCCCTGGTCAAAGATACCTGAATCTGTAATTTTGGTAGAAGGTGTCAAATTGCTCTCTCTAGAGGCAGTACTGATGTATACACCCTCCTGCAATATAAGAAAGTGTCTGCTTCTCTATTCCTTTACCACCACAGTGCATTAAGTGAAAAATGGTTATCTCAGTGAAGGTTTAATTTGCATTTCTCTTATGAGTGAGATTGAACATCATTCCATATGTTTGAAAATTTAAGAGTCATTAAAATTTTTTTTTTGTGTGTGGACCATTTGATCACAACATCTGTCCATTTTTCTATTGGGGTTGTTGAGTGTGTGTGTGTGTGTGTGTGTGTGTGCGTGTGTGTATTTCAGCTCCTCGCCAAAAACCTACATGTGATTTTTCAAGCCCAACTGTAGCCAATTACAAAGGCTTTGTTTGGCAGGCCTCACAGGGGAAAACTGTCCCCACTAGACTTGATGCATATTGCACTCTCTGAAGGGAACTTTAGTCAAGCCCTGGGCCCTGGCAGTCAGGCCTTGGTCTTAAGCACATCTGCATTTCTAGACCAGGATCCTTACTTGGAGGTTTCTTTTTAAGACTTCCCTCAGGGGCCTCTGCTGGAGCCTCCTTATTGGTGGGGAAGAAGGGAGGGGGAGACCTTGAAGACGCTTTACTGTCTTCTGAGTGAGCACTTTTTTACTCCTAGCCTTCCTTTAAACCCCACCCCTACCCCATCCCCAAATCTGTGCTGATCCACCTGATTTGTGATATTCCATGGGAAAAATGCAGCAGGAGGTGTCAGAAACTTGGTTGTTTGAAATTATATCAGTACAAAGGAAATACCTTACTTTTGCCAAGAGGTTTTAAATCACTTTGATACAGAGAGGCTGCCTTGGTTTCCAATCTAGATGAGGAGTCTCAAATTCTAGATATAATATTCCATATCAATATTAACTTTGTAATATTCCAGGAAACAGTTCTCTTGGCCCGTTAGCAGTCAAAATTTGATGGAAACCCATTACACATAGCCCAGTTTCACTTTGAACCTATCAAAATACTGCTTTCCTCCATTACACCTAAAATTTTGCCCTTTCCTCAAATCCTTTTTTAAAAGATTTAATTAATTAATTTAGTTATTTATTTATTTTCAGAGAGAACGGGAGGGAGGGAGGAAGAGAGGGAGACAAACACCAATGTGCAAGAGAAACACTGACTGGATTGCCTCTCCCACGCCCTGAACTGGGGACCTAGCCTGCAACCCAGACATGTGCCCTGACTGGGAATCAAACCAGAGCTATTTGGCTTTGCGTGCCGATGCCCAACCCACTGAATCATACTGATCGGTAGTCAAATCCTTTAATGGTTCTATATTTTCCTCTGTTTGTTGAGATGCCCCATAGCTCCTTTAGTGTGCAGTCTTCCTCATAGTAAGGAGCCCATTAACTTTTGTGATCAGGCTTGTCCCTGGTGGTCTTGGACTGACTGGGCTAGGAGAGATCTGAATCAAGCGTTTCCTATAGCAGAGCCTACTGTTTAAATGCAAAGCTAAACTGGAAATTGTCTAACTTGTATAACATATATATTCTCAATGACCTTCAGCCAAAGACCACCAAGAACCCTTCTGTAGTTGAAAAAGTTTGGTCTGTAACTCATTGCAGCAGGAGAGAACATACACCATGGGGAACCACAGCGCATTTCAGTAAGACAGCGTTAGGACTCATTTAGGATGTGAACCTTGGTTGGGGGGCTTTGAGGAGGGTACAAAGAAGATGGGGTACATTACGGTCTGGGTGCTGTTAGAAAGTGGGGACAATTCTGTTACTGAGTATCTCAATAAATCTTTTTTTTTTTTAAGAGAGAGAGGAAGGAATAGAATGAGAAAGAGCAAAATGTCACTTCGTTTTTCCACTTTATTGATACATTCATTGGTTGTTTCTTGGATGTGCCCTGACAGGGCATCCAATCTGCAGCCTTGGTATATCAGAATGATGCTCTAACCAACTGAGCTAGCAGGCCAGGGCTTTCAATAAATCTTATCTGTAGGGAAGATAGACTAATGTGTGGTTAAAGCTGTAATTGGTAATGAAACATCAGTCACAATAGCCAGGATAGCAAGATGTGTGGTATTTTATGGCTTGAAAAATGTTCATGTTTTGTCTGTGTTCAGATATGACTATGGAGTGCTCTTGTTTTTGTCTTGATCCACCATGGTCACAGAGTGGCCTTGTTTGATGTTGATATTTTGTGAAATAGTTCCTGTGAAATAGAACATCAAGCCCTAGCTGTGAGTGCCAGGTCCAAGAGCAGCAGCTGGTAGTACCAGGTCAGCTTCTGGATGTCAGGGGCTGAATTTTGTCCTTCTCAATACCTAATTATATATCTGTGTGCATGTGCATATATGCATATTTTTAATAAATTTATTTAATGTTTCAACTCTCTAACCAAATGCAGGTCAGGCTTCCCAGAGCTATGAAAGCCAATACTTGAGAGGCAGGTGCTGATGTAAAGGAAAGTGGTTTAGTCAGATGTCAGCCATCTGGAAGGTGGGGGACTCGTGCCACAAAGCCTCTTTCCTGGGAAGACGGGGCACTCACATCTCAAAGCCCATCTGTGTACAGGTTTTCATATGGACATAAATTTCCAGCCCGTTTTGATAAAAACCAAGGAATACAATTGCTAGATCATGTGATAAAGGCTATGTTTAGTTTTGTAAGAAACTGCCAAACTGTCTTCCAAAAGGTGGTTGTAATATTTTGCATTTCCTCTGCAGTGAATGAGAGTTCTTTTTTCCCACATCCTTATCAGCATTTCGTGTTACCAGGTTTTGGAATTTTTTCCATTCTAATAGGTATGTAATGGTATATCTCATTGGTGTTATAATTTGCAATTTCCTAATCATATGTGATGTTAAGCTTTTTTTTTTTTTCATATGCTTATTTGCCATCTATTTATCTTCTGTCAGTGGGGATTCCACCCAGGTGAGACAGAAGATGGCTGGTTACTCAGGTGTCCTCTTAAAGGGCCAGTGCACAAACTCTCCAAGACACTCACACTTGGGCTCTGGCAGAGGGACAGTGGCTTGAGGAGGTACCAGAGACATACAGGGAGAAACTGAGTTGTGTGGCTTGGGGATGAGGGCTGAAGAGGCAGCCGCCATTGTCCCACCATTGAGCCATCCTGGTGCACTGCTGAAGGATGCGGTCTCTGCTCTGTTGAGCCCTTTCCCCACAAGGCCAAATCCAAATCTACGTTAGCCTGGTGAACTCCACTGGCTCCACCCTGATGACTCCCTGAGATCCATCTTCCCACCAAAAGGGTCTGCAGGCTGTGGGTAGGTGGTGGCTGGACTCCATGTACCCTGAGATGTTTGCTGAATCTGTGTTAGACTGGAGAATGCCACTTGCCCCATCCTGGTGACTCCCTGAGACCCTAGAATGTGGCTTCAGGGGATTCACAAGCCTTTTGACATGAAGTGCAAAATAGTGTGTATGTGTGTGTGTGTGTGTGTGTGTGTGTGTGTCTGCTTTCTCTGAAGGAGAAAGCCCAGAGATTTAATCACCTTCTCAAAGGGGATGTGAGATGCTGAAATTCCAGGTCCAAAAGGGTTTTTCTTACCTCTGCAAGCCTTACTGACCTTTTCCCTCTGGGAAATATATATATACTTGGGCTAGCTTTGTACTAATACTCCTTAATTTTTAACTAATGGCTACAAGGGGATTATATTGTTTTTCCAACATTTAAAACAGGTACTTTTAAATGGCGAGCAGATGAAATAAAAGAAAAATGAATGAACAAGTTAGAGGTAATGTAGTGGAGGCATTTAAGATGATGCCTAGCATGTTTGGAACACACACACACAAATGGTAGATATCAGTAGAGATTACTGAAATGCTTATCAGGTGAGAGACAATGTAGCAAGATTTGAATCCTGGCTTTGGTACCTATTAGCTGTGTGACCTTGGGTGAGTTGCTTAGATTCTGTCTCATTTTCTTCATCTCTAAAATGGGAATGATAACAATACCTTCATGCAATTGTTGTGACAATTAAATGAGATAATGTATGTAAAGTGTTCTGAATGGCATCTGATGGTTGCTGTTACTCCAGACTAAAGCATTTTCACTTATACTTTTTAATATTAACAAAGACACATAGAAGTTTTTCACCCATTCCTTTAATTAAAAAATTTCAAACATATACAGAAGTAGAGAGAACTTATCCCTGGCTACTCATCACCCAACGTCAGCAATCAACACATGGCCAGTCTTATTTCACCTGTGTACCCACACCTTTCTCCCTACATTTGGTTTCTTTTGAAGCAAATTCCAGCCATCACATAATTTCATTCTGTATGTATCTCCAAAAATAAGAACTCTTTTAAGAGTTTATTAACATCTTTTGAGAGGTAGATTAATTGAGGCTCAGTGAAGTAGAGTAACATTGCTGAAGTGGCCCAGCTAGTAAGTGTATTAATCAAAATTCAAATATAAGACTGGCTTCCTTCCTATTGCCATTTACTGATTGATATAAATATCCATAATATGAAGGTTAGGCATCAGAATTCTAAATTTCAATAATAAATCTTAGCAATTTGAAATTTGAAAAGAAATCAGAATAGAATAAAGGCACAGGCATTCAACACTAAACTATAATAGACCACAGATTAAGTTCCTTTGGATTTATTGTTCCTCTGGTGGAAAGGATTTATCTTGATCTTTGAAGTCATTAAGCATGAAGTATAAAGAAGTGCATCAATTATCCTAATGTTGTGCATGGTGAATTAACTGAGCAAGGGTTTTTTTTCCTCCAGCTTCCAGCACTAAAACAAATACCTCAGCACCTTCTTGTAGTTTGTCAGATTTTCAAAAGGAAATACTATATTCCTAGCAAAGTGATTATTTAAAAAGGAAGAGTATGCAGCTAGAAACTGTGTGTAGGGAATTAAAATTGTGGTGCCCAGCACCATGAGGGCTTTCAACAAATATTAACTGATGATGATGAAAATGACAGTAACCATAATGATGAGGTTGACATGTGACATATGAACCACATGAAGGAGCAGAAAAATGAGTCAGTTATTCATCTGTAAATAACAGCTTGCCGAGCAGCTTTGGAACTTGCTTGAGGAGAAGACCAAAGGGGTGTCGTGCATATTGCAGGACTTAAAACCACAGGCTTGGGAGCCAGCCAGAATTCTGATCCTCTACTCCTAGATGTATGACCTTGAACATGTTGCTGACCATCTCAATTTCTGCATTTGTAAAATGGAGATAGAGTACCCATTGTACAGTGTTGTTATGAGGATTAAATGAGATCATGTGATTTAAGATTTTATCAATATTATTTAGAAGTCACCAGGAGATGTCCTCCAAGCTTGAGAAAATGAGGGAAGTAAGATTGTTTTTCAGAAGCAGAGGAAGAAGACTTAAGAATTCTCAGGCTGGCATTCATGTATCTAGAGAAACACTGGTCATTTAGGGGAGAGAATAAACATTCCAGGTTCACCTGGTGACCTGATGAGGATCTAACTTCCTGGATTAAGTTTACCAACAGGGAACAAAGAGCTGGCAGTCAGCCTTCAAGTATGCAAGTCCTGCAGCAGTGAAGTCTCTCTGTGGATGCCTAGATTAGCATTTGGCTTCTGTGCATATTGGGTAGCTCAAGTCTGTCTCTGAGGCCCTGGTCCTCTGAAGCCTTTCACAGGAAAGAACAGATAAAGCTAGACTTGCCCTTAGCATACACACAATCACCTAGAGGTCTTATTAAAACACAGATTTGGATTCTCAGGTTGGGGGTAGGGGTCAAGATGCTCCCAGGTGATGCTGATTCTGCTGGTCCCGAGACCACTCTTTGAGTAACAAAACTGCAGACAACACACCACCACTTCCACTTACACCTCTTTTTTATTTTTTAAAGATTTTATTTATTTTTTAGAGAGAGGGGAAGAGAGGGAGAGAAACATCAATCTGTTACCTCTCACATGTCCCCAACTGGGGACCTGGCTCACAACCCAGGCAACTGCCCTGACCAGGAATCTAACTGGCAACCTTCTGGTTTGCAGGCCAGCACTCAACCCACTGAGCCACACTAGCCAGGGCTACACCTCTATTTTTAACAAAGATTCATCAGTAATATTTGTTATCCTTTTTTTCTTTTGGGGAGTCATAAGTTTCCAATTCAGAACCTAATGCATGTTCCCTTATAACCAGACAGAGGTAAGGACAGGGCAAAAATGGGTGTCTAAATCTCCCTCTCTTTAGTCCAGAGCAGTTCTGGCAAGGGCACTGGCTGACTGGCAGCTTTAGCTAGATATCCTGTCTGAGGTAGATTGCAGCTGAGAGAGAGGAAAGTGTGGCTAACACAGGTCCGAGGGGAAGCCCAAAGGCAAAAGAGGGAAGCTAAGTGCTGTAGGCTGGTTGAGTGGGAAGAGAACCCAAGGAAGTGATGAAGAGATGGTGGCAGATGATTGCTCTGGGGCTAGGAGACCACATCTAATCTCACAGACCCTGAACTGGTGGCTAGCGGGATGGTATCATCAGTCCTGTTACAGGCAAGGCTAAATTTGAATCAGAGGCTACTTACAAGCCTTATTCACACTGAGTTTGCTGAAATAAGGGACAGACAATGCAGGGCTTTTGAAAGAATCTTATTTCTGAAAATTTTGTTCTTTTTTTTCTTTATTATTCCTGAACATTTTGATTTGCTTATTTGAAAACAGAGAAAAATTAAAATAAATGAATCGTATGAAACTGTATTATAGATAAGATTAAAACGCATCTATAATCTTTAGATAAATGGTATTACACAAGAATGAAGTGCAACGTGTCAGAAGAAAAATGAAATTGTGTTAATTAAAAAAAAATCTTTGAGAGCATTTGAGATCTTGTTTCTTAGCATATGTTGTCAGTTTTTTTGGGAGGGGGCGGAATAAAACCCTCAAGTCTTAGAAACATTTTTTCTCTCAAAAGGAAATCCTATTATAATTCTTAAATACAAATAATGGCACTTTAATATGCCCCCTTTTTTCCTGCATGCTATGTCCTGTTGAATTATAAAGTTAGAAATTTTTATCTTTCAGAAAGTTTGAAAGTTTTACTGTTTTTTGTACTCCACAAATAATACTAAAGGCTGTTCGAAGTTTTAATTATTACAGCCAACAACATAAGATAAAAGGTTGTAATCCCTCAAAGTAAATCACAACAAATGCAAGGGCTTTATTTCCTTCAGTGCGAACTATATGAATAACAGAAGAAAACTGTGCATTGAGCTCAGCATAATATTGTTTGCTGCTACATATCATCAATAGGCACATGAGGGCTTGGGGTCTAGCAAACAACAGAGCACAGTTCTTCATCATGTTGTCTTGACTTTGATCTCAGCTAGATGTCTGTCCTTGGTAAGCCACTTCATCACTCCTGGCCTCATTTTTTTTCTTCTGTAAAATGAGGTATTAGACTACCTGGGATCCAGTCCCCAAGTTCCATTGATTCAGTAGAAGTCTACTTCTGATTCTGAGAGCATTAAAATGTATCTGCCATTTCCCATGCCACTGGATGTCTTAGGAAGTGGAGACTCGGAGAGTCTCACCCACAGTGTCACAGGGGCAAAGCTAGGATTCCACTCGCAAGATGCCTGACTGTCCGGCCAAGGATACTTTCTACAATATCATGCAACTTAACATTTTTTTCAGAAATGATCTTCCTTGTTATCAAAATTAAAATGCACCAGAATAAACCACAGAAAATGTTGGGTTAACATAATTTCCTCTAAGGAAATAATTATTTTTCTTTGTCACTTAATACAAATCATAACTGACATTATGGTCAGAAGTGTGGTTGTAAATTATGCTAGAGAACCACAAGAAAGCAGATCAAGTTTTCATAGAGAGCCAAAAGAGCTAATTTCAAGAATACACAGTATGATCTTGGTCTCTGAGTGATTTGAGGGTAGAGGTAGAGGCCGCGCCTGGCTGGTCTGTGCTGTTAGCAAGCCAGGCATTGGGCATCTGGGAAATCCTCCCACTCCTGCAGGGCTGTGGGGTCAGGGAGGGAGCAAAGGAGCAGATGTGCAGCATTGGGAAGAGGAACTGAAAGGAAGGGCACCCTCAGGAGAGCAAAGCAGGCCCTGGAAGGAGATTTTACAGTGGAACCTGAACAAGGGTCTGTCCTCTGTGCAGGCACAGGAGTGGGGATGTCAGGTCTCCTCAACAGAAGTTCCATACAACCGGGGAATGTGGAAGGGGTGGTGGTGAAAAAATAAATAAAACCCATCCCTTTTTTATCGATAATCCCTGTCTCTTCCCACTCTTATTCCTTTGAGAAAGCTGTAACATTATTATATACTTAGCACTCGTGTACCTGAACATATTGCTCGAAAATGGATTAACTAGATAGTGAAATTATTCACATATTTTTATGTAATATTTACTGCTTAATATGTGCCAGGCACTGTTAGAAGTACTTTCCAAAAGAAAAAAGTACTTTCCAGATTAATACTGTCATTTCATCTTCATAACAACTCTATGAGGTACATACTATTGTAGGAAACTGAGGCACAGAGCAGGTAAGTAACTTGCCCAAGCTCATACAGCTAGTTAGTGGCAGAGCCCAGGTAGTCTTTTCCCTAGTCCACACTTCACTTTCTCCTTAAGAAAAGACCACAAAGCAAGGGGTAAGAATGGACATTTGTATTTTTAGCTGCTTGCCTTCTGGACCCACTTCTTATGTTAGGGGAATCTTGGTGAGACTTGAGAGAGGCAGAGTCACTTCTCTCTCTAAAAACTGAAAGCAGCAGATACTCATTTCCCGGCACATGGTCAGGCTCAGCCTTTCAGATGCACTAACTAGTTTGAATTTGAAGCTCAGGATAAATGAAGGAGAAGTCATAGGAAATCCTCAGCGGCAGTGAGCACAGTGCTGTAATTGTTGTAGGCACCACAGGGAGTGTGGAGTGTTGTTAGTGGACAGGGCTTTACAGGCTGACTGCATGGCTGTGAATCCTGGCACTAACCTTTGAGCAAGATGCCTAACTTCTTTGTGTTTCAAATTTCTCATGTATAAGATGAAAATAATAATAGTAATATCTCTTGGGTTGTTGCAAGAATTACACAGGATGACAGAGGCAAAACATAGCATCTGGAACAGCATAATCTCTCAGTAAAGGTCAGCAATTGTCATTTCCTTAAGCACACTCTTTACAGATGAGGAAATTGATGCCCAGAGAGGGAAATTTGTACAAGACCATGCTGCTATAAAACGAGAGAGTTTAAGTAGACATAATTCTGTTTACTATGACAACCATCTAATGGATGCTTACCAAATCAGGACTTCAAAGTGTCTTGACTTCAGCAAGCCAGCAAAAACAGTCTTTCAAGGTCTAGTTGGGATAACGAGGCTTCATACTGGTTGAATTGACCTCATCTCTGAGCATCACATTATGAGAAACAAATATATAAATAAAAATGTAATTAGAAGTGGAAAGAATACAGAGTAAATCATCTTTAAATTTCCCTCTCCCTGTTTCTGCCACCTGCAGTAGTAGCCATATGGCAGCCACTCGCCGACTTTCCCCTCAATCCTCAAGTTTGAACATAAAAGAACCCAAACCTAGTTTCTGTAGCTGGAGATGCCTCTGTCTCTAGCCTTTCCTTTAGTCTCTCTTCAATAGTCTCTCTAGGAAGAAAATTCCAGTCTTTAGATGCAGATTCCTCCTCTTCCATCTGAGTCTACTCTTTGCCTTGATTCTGCAATGCAAAAGCCTAGAAACATAGATGGAAAAAACAAACTCTCCTTAGAGGGCAAGAGAAAGGAAAGGTTTTGAACTAATGCATTAATAATTTTTGTAGTCATCACCCAAGCAGGATATATTTAGCACCAAGGGAAAGAGAATTTCACAGGAATCTCAGAGCAGCCATCCTTCAGAATGCAAGGCTAGCCTAGGGCTTGGCTTATTTTATTATCCCTTGCTACTTATTACCCCATTATTAATGTGACTTTTTTGGCCTCTCTTATCACTGTTTTTCTTTGTATGTCTTCTCATATCTCCACCTGCAGCCAACCAGTGAACTATTTAGTATTTTCTCAAATTTCAAGTTTCAGAAGCAGAGATCAAAATCGACAAGTAACTTCCACTATGCCCATTGGTCAGAGTTTTGACCACTGAGAAATCTCCATGACACAAGCTGTCGTGTTGGGCCTAAAGGCCGCTGCGGTGTCTTCACCAGATTACATCCAGGGTGTGCTTTTGGGGTGTGACTCCTGGCTGTAGAACCTTCAGTTCTGGTTTTCCAGCCCTCTGAAACCCCAATATCTTTAATTTTTTATTTATATTTATTTACTTTATTTTTTATTTTATTGAATTTGTTGGGGTGACATTGATTAATAAAATTATGTAAGTTTCAGGGGTACAATTCTATAATACCTCATCTACCAATATCCTTTTAGTGAAGTTTTTTCTGCTTAGCTCAATTGATTTTGTTGCTTGTGAGAACCTTGAATAAGTCAGAGTATGTTGTAGAAGGAATCCAAGGGTCAAAAGGTAGTTTTGCTAACCTTGTCTGTGGCCTTCCCACATCCCTTCCAAGTCTGTGAATTGAAGTAACTTGACCAAGTTCATATAGCTGGTGGCATGGCCGTGACTAACTCCTCCAACATCCCTCCAACAGACCTCCTGATTCTTAGCCAAGTTGATCTCCTTGTGAAAATTCTTGGGGCCTCTACCCCTGCCTTACTCTTGGGTGTCATCTCACACTTTCCTTAATTTGTGGTATGCGCTTTCTTATAATTCTCAGTTTCTTGAATTTGCTGGATTTCAAATTTCATTTAATGGGTTTTAAGTCCAACCAGTTAAGTAAGAAAAGGTGAGAGCCATCACACAATAAGAAGTGTGGGCCTTAGATGGGAGCTTGGAAGACATATCCACTGTTAATGGGGAAGATCAACCATATAGGTACATAGAGATGTAGGTCAGTTAGCAGATTTTATTAGTGAGAGCATGTGGAAATTCTCTTCAGTTTTCTCAGTGAAATAAAAACCAATGTCATCAGATGAGAGTAGGAGTGGCAGAGGGTATTACAGGTTTGAGGAGGAGGAGTTAAATGGTGTGTTAAGGGAGTGTGAGGGTGAATTGTCTAGGGAAATTAGTAGGGTTGCTGGGTACCATTGAGGGCCCACTTGAGGACTGTGGTCAGAAATGTAAAATCAAATCAATTAGCATGATTGTATATTTTTCTCCAGCCATGTTCATGCAAGATAAGTATAGTTTGAGAAATTAAGGAACTCAGAAACTAAGGTGTTAGATGAATTGTTTTGTGTGTATGTGTGTGTATTCACAAATTGGAACATATCATATGTACTTTTCTGCTTCTTTTTTTCATTTAATTACATATGTTAGAGATTACTACACATCAGACTGCCTTACATTTTTTATTGACTGCAGAATGTATGAGTATGCTCATTCCTGGAGGAAATGGAGGCCCAATCGTGAACAAAATTCATTGGTAATGTCTTAACTTACTTTCCTCTCACACATGCATGAAGTGCCTAGTGTAGGATCTAACAGAGAGTAAGTCTCACAGCTTTTTCTTAAAAATAAAAATAAAAAAGATTTTATTTATTTGTTTTTAGAGAGAGGGGAAGGGTGGCCTTTCTAGTTCTGCTGTTTTCTCAAAACTCCTTCAGTTTAAAATATTTTACATGCGATGGTGCCATATTTTGGAATAACGTGTCCGTAACCCTATCACCTCCAATGGAACACTTGGATGCTGCCACGGCTTCCTAGAGATCCAATAATTCAGACCTCCAAAGACTCTTGAGTGGTTACTCAGCCAGAGGATATGGGCCTTTGAGCTTCCCGGCACCCAGACTGGGAGCTGTCCCTGGAGTCAGGTGAGTTGAAGGGCAGCATGATCGTGTCAGCACAGAAAACCTAGTTCCTTAAAATTATGAAACTTCCACAGTGTCTGACTTTATCTTTTCCCTGTATTGGGTAAGAAAACCCATAGACTTTGGGTAAATATGAGAGACTGTGATCAAGAAAGGCAGCAGCTGGCATATAGGCGTAGGTTCCCAGAGCACTCTTTTATCTTTGGAGAGGACAAATCTCCATTTGTGAGCCTGGGAAAGCTCCCATTTACAAATGTGAGTGGTCCTTGGAGTTCCTGGCAAGGGCTGGGAACATCCTTAATATAAAAAGACACCATGCTATGCTTTCTGCCAGAGTAGATTCTGTCTTGGACTTCAAAGTCGTAACATGACCCCTGAAGAATTAGGTAAATATGTGTGTCAAATATTTTTTAAAAGCTATGAGACTTGTATTTTCTTAGTCCATTTTGGCTGCTATAACAAAATACCACAGACTGGGTAGCTTATAAACAACAGAAATTTATTGCTTACAGTTCTGGAGACTGGAAAGTTCAAGATCAAGGCGCCAGCGTGAGTTAGTTCTTTTATCTTTGAATTTTAATCATACACTGTGGTCTGGCTTAGCTCATCATTTCAGTTAAGGGCTAATTCCATAACCAAGGAACATGACAAACCAATTCATAGCCCTGGAACCCATATCTAACATTAGAACTCTTGACCAGTCCAAGCATATCAGTTCAGAAATCAGCTACAGTCCAGTCAGAATTCCAGACAGTACTTTCTCCATATGAGGTAGTAGCCAAAGTTGAATTGACATAGATAGAGAACCATGTTGTCCTCGGCTAAAAGATCGACCCAACTCAGAACATAGTTATGTACCAGTCCAGCTTGATATAGAAACCAAACATCTCCTGCCTAATCCAGACTACAACCTAAATCTGGTTTAGGATGGCCCAGAACCCAGCATATGCTAGTTTATTCCCAGACACATTCACTCATTAATTTATTCAATAAACATAATATTTCTTGGAGGCTTGCTAGGTTCCAGGCACTGTGGTAGATGTTAATGCTTATCTGGACATGGCAGGATTCCCAAGAGGCTTGTATCACCCTAGTGATCTATTGTAAATGCAGGGTCCAGCTTCTCTTCCTATTGTAGTTATCACTTCCAGACTAGTGTCATTGGATAAATTTTCATAGATTTTTTTCGTGACAAAATAATCTGCTTCATCCCCTTGTGACAATTTGTTCTTGCATAATACCATATCCCACCCCTGGCTGGTTTGGCTCAGTGGATTGAGCGTCGGCCTGCGAGCTAAGTGTCGCTGGTTCGATCTTCCAGTCAGGGCACATCAGAGAAGGAAAACTCTGACTCCAAAAAACCTCCGCTGCCTTGCGGCATACCTCTTCAGGGGAAAGGCTAAGGGAGTAAACCCCGACAGAAAATCCGGAGCCGGAGTCCCTAAGGCGGTTTGACGTTGTAGTCAACACCGGCAACTCCTGCGGCGCACCTGAAGCCAAGCCGTATTGACTCCGTCTTTCCCTTGGATCCTTCAGCTGCGAAGAGAGGGGGGGTCTGCTGCATGGGCAACAGCAGACCCTCCATATCACCCTGCCCAGGCTCTGTAGCTTCAGCTTCACTGGAGAGGACACTCCAGCGTCATCTCAAGATGTCGATTCAACACGGGAGGAGACAGATACCGTGTCACTCCGGAGTTGGACTGCACAGCCATTCTCGGCGGTGCAGATAGACTCTTAAGAAGCTACACCATCGTCTCTCGAGACGGACGGCTGCCGACGACGAACACCATATCCCGTCATGGCCCCACCCTATAACCTTTTGACCTAGCTGATTTCTATACCTGCTCATGACCATTTATGCAACAAATATTTATTACAGGCCCTGGATATACAAAAATATTGCCTTTAAGTAACTCACATTCTTTAATTCTACCAAAGGAGATTAGTAAATTGAAAAAGAAAATGTACTGCAGTTTTGTAATAAAGGTATGGGTATGATTTCTTTAATAAACATATCTTTAAAATTTTATGAGAGTCTAGTGGAAGAGTTGTTTCTTTTTATTTTTAAAAAAGTCTCTATACTAAGATTCCTGGTTTAACCAATTTCTAACCAGGAAATCAATAATGTTTTTCTTTTAATTGTATTTTTTTCATTGTATTTTTTTTCTATTACCATTTATCCCCTTTATACCTTCTTTCACCTCCTCCAACCCTCCCCCACCAATCACCACTATGTTATCCGTGTCCTTGAGTTCTTTTTCTTTTATCTCAATCTCTCCACTCCCCATCCCCCCACCCCACCCCCAGAGCTGTCAGCCTGCTGTCTATGAGTCTGTCTCTATTTTGCTTGTTAGTTCAGTTTGTTCATTAGATTCCACATATGAGTGAAATTATAAGGTACTTGTCTTTCTCTGGCTGGCTTATTTCACCTAGCATAATGTTCTTCAGGTCCATCCATGCTGTTGTAAAGAGTAAAATTTTCTCCTTTTTTATGGCTCAGTAGTATTCCATTGTGTAAATGTCCCATGGTTGTTTTATCCACTCATCTACTGATGGATACCTGGGCTGTTTCCAAATCTTGGCTATTACAAATAACACTGCAATGAACATAGGGGTTCTTATATTCTTTCAAATTAGTGTTTTGGGTTTCTTTGGATAAATTTTCAGAAATGGAACCACTGGGTCAGAAGGCAGTTCCATTTTTAATTTTTTGAGGTAACTCCATACTGCTTTCCACAGTGACTGCACCAGTCTGCGTTCCCACCAACACCGCATTTCCACTACATCCTCACTCATACTTGTTGTTTTTTGATTTATTGATGACAGCCATTCTGACAGGTCTGAGGTGATATCTCGTGGTTTTTTTTTAATTTTTTTTTACTATCCACTACTAGTTCTGCAGCACAATTTTAATTAAAAAGTTTTACTGATAATTAGACAATTTACATGATATGGGGAGAGAAATATTAAGAATAATTCTAAAGTGGCCAGTCTTGTAAGTAAAGAGCTCTGATCTTTGATTCATTGCTCGATCCACTTCAATATCTGATTGATATTATCCTCTAGATTTTCTGGTTTATTGCTGGGCAGCTGATGCACTATTTCTTCTTTGTACGATGCCAATGCTTGTTCATAAAGAACTTGGAAAATTTCACATTTAATATTATCTCTTAGTTTCTTCTCATTATAATCCCTTGTTTCAAGTCTTTTGTACAATACTTCGTTATCTGTTCTCAGCACAAAAACTATATGAAACCAGCGTTCAGGGAAGAAATCACAACCATGGTAATCAACAATAACTCCACCTTCACTCAAATGGGACAATCATACTCTTCATCATAGCCATCATATAACTGCCCTTCTTGAGCTAAAGCACGCACATTAATGTATTTCAGTCCTGATCTTGATGCAAGTTCTTCACCAAGCATGGTTTTTCCAACCCTTAGTGTACCAGTGAGCAGGATGTTCAGAAGCAACGCGGTCCTCACCGCGATGGCTCTGGAAAGCTTGATATCTCGTGATTTTAATGTGCATTTCTCTGATGATGAGTTAGTTGTTTCCTAATGATGGGAGGATGTGGTTAGAGGAAGTGATTTCTCCATTGTTCTTTGAAAAATGACTAGGAGAGAAAAAGACAGTCTAAGAAAAGAAGCTGCTTGAGCTAAGGCATATAGGCAGTAAGGAGACTAGGATACTCCAAGGAGAAATAGTTGGTGATGTTATAGAATATCTTAGTATTTAGAGAAATAATGGTTTATACCCACTTGGGGACAATGAAATTTGTTTTAAATATGACTCAGGTTGTTTGATAAGAAGCATATTTGACAATAAATATATAATAAGAATTATGCCAACATTAGTGAATCTTTGGGAAATATCTTAGGAATTACTTCCTTTATTAATGCATAGACTGCAAAGTTCTCAAATACATAATGGGGGCAAAATGCTCTGAGGTCAGAGTGGCAGGATCAGAAAGAATATTCTTAGAATTAAAATGGCAGGATATGAAATCCTGCTGCTTCTGTCCTTATCACAGGAAGTTTCCAAGGTCTGTATATCTTTTTAAAATTTTTTTTGAAAGATTTTATTTATTTTTAGAGAGAGGGGAGGGGAGGGAGAAAGAGAGGGAGAGAAACATCCATGTGTGGTTGCCTCTTGTGCACCCCCAACTGGGGTCCTGGCCCACAACCCAGACATGTGCCCTGACTGGGAATCAAACTGGTGACTCTTTGGTTCATACGCCAGTGCTCAATCCACTGAGCAACACCAGCCAGAGCTCTGCATATCTTCTTATGTCATAGATTACCTTCCCCTCCTACGACATGTTTTCTCAACATTGATTCACTTCTTTGTGAATCAATGGAATTCCCCAAACCAGTGTCATAAACTTAAATGCCTACAAGTGCTATGTGGATAATATGAGTAAAACTGGCTAAGTGGGGACTGGTAAATTAAAAGTATCTGACCTGTTTAGAGATGGAAGCTGTTACTTTGCTCCAGCCAGTCATTGCCACGTAGGAATGCAGGTGAAGGAAACTCAGAACTCCAACATTTTCAAGAGAAGCCAGAAATTGTTTTTTATTATGGAAATTTCCAATTTGATAACTAATTGGGGAAATAAAAACAAAACAATACAAAACTTGAGCCAACCTGAGACCGGCTAACAAAACATGTTTGAGGGCTGGTTCTACCCCTGGGTACCAGTTTGTGACCTTTGTCCTAAAACTTTCCTAGTTTTCTGTGATATAATACTTGAAGGAATGAAGGATTGTCCCATTTTCTCTGACATTACTGACTTTCCAGATATGAACTCCACACCCTTCCTCTTGTGAAGTACTATTTTGCACCACCCTCTAGTGATTTCAGAGTTTGCTCACCCCTTTAAGCATCAAGTTTGACCCCTCTCCTTGTGATATCATGAATTATGATATCTTCCCCTTTGCTCTTGAAGGTTGCCAGCCCACACCCTTTATGACACCACAAATTGCCTTACCACCTTTGCAAATTTCTCTATATCATCCCCTTGTGCCATCACATGTTACTGTCATCCCAGGACTGCAACCTGGAAGGGGGAGTGGGAGGATATAATCTGTACAGCATCACAAAAGGTTGAGTTTGGGAAAGTTTATGATGTCAAAAGAAAATGTCTGCATAAAAGAAATTTTTAAAAAGATCATTAAAGTGAGACAAGGACATTTAAATACTACAATTAAATCTCCTGAGAGTGAGTAAAAGGTATAAATTCAGTTTTCCAAGTATTTCAGGTCAAGTTTTATCACAATGAAGTTTCATAGGAGATCCCTGAAGAGACTGCTCTCTGTTTGTACTGTAACTTCATGAAACAAAAATCCAGAGATTAGAAATAAGGTTTATATAACTGCAGTCATTGAGTATTTTGTGGGGAGAAAATAAAAGTTCTTAATGTAGCACCCATTTTTTTGATGTTTCTTACTGCAGCATGACTGAACTTTTTTCTCACTAAATTCTTATAATCCATGAAATATATACTTCAGGATTCTTTCTACTACTTTGTTTCTAGCTTATTCTTTTTAAAAATTAAAATTGCTAAAGTGAGAGTAGGGTAATTGTTCTTAGGACGTTAAAAAACCTTTTGGGTAGGGAAAATCTAATTTTTAAAGGGACTCCTGCAATTATGGTCATTGTAACATGGGCCTAAATGTTATGATTTACTATTATTAATATTTACCTTCTGTATGTTAGTCACTATTGTGAGGTAGAAGCCTGCCATTTTGAAACCCGCCATTTAACAGCCCGCCATTCAAAAGCCTGTCATTCTAAACAAAAGCCTGCCATGAGGCAGCTCACCACACTTCCCCCTCCCCCAGCTGCCCTACACTCAGGCAACTATTAGGAGATAGTAACTGGGCCAATTGCCAACCTGCTAGCCATATAAGGAGACAACTAAGACTATCCTATGCTGCTTATGCATTCCAAGCCTCAGAACTCCTTAAAAACTCACCCCCTCACCTCCCACCACCCCTGACCCTAGCTGCTGATGATGTATGCTCCAACCTTAGCCCACTGTGTCTTATACTCAATCAACCATCTTGTTCAGCCTTGGCTACTGGCCTTCTCTACCTCCGTCGACCCTCAAAACCTAACAACTATAATATCAGCAGGCAGGGGATACCATTTCCATTCTCTTTCTAAAGGACAAAATATAAAAACAAAAATCAAATCCCTCTTCCAAAACACTGAGAACAAAATCCCCAACAATTTGTGTATCTAAGAATGATCTAATTATAGGTGATTGTCCTTTCATTCTCATTCATTCATTCATTCATTCAACAAATACATATTGATTGCCCAACATATGCATCAGACACTCTGCTAGGCTCTGACTAAATGGTGATAAATGAACTAAATATCATTTAGAATCTCATGGATCTTATGGTCTAGTGATACAGACAAAAATAATGAAAAAAGTGCATAAATATATATATAATTAAATATATAAATGAATTTCATATATATGTACATATGAGGGAGGACCAAAAAAACCTGAAATTTATTTATAAAAATTGCGTATTCTTACATGTTTAAACTTTAGTCACCTTCCAAGTACAGTGTTCTCCATTTGATGTAATACACCTGTCGAGATGGTTTTTCTGCTGCTCAAAACAGTTTTTGAACTAGTCGATTTTAATGCCTTTTGGTACTTCTGCCATTTTTTGTTTCATTTCTTCCACATTGGTGAAACTTTTCCCTTGAGGATTTTTTTCATTTGTGAAAACTAAAAAGAAGTCACTCAGGTAACATTGGGTGAATAGTGAGGGTGCTGCATAGGAGTCATGACATTTTTGGTCAAAAACTGCTGAACACTCTGAGCAGTGAGGGCAGGTATGCTCGTAAATTGTCCATCATGAAATGTGCAAATGTGTTGAAAGGGTCTTCAAAACAAATTCACTGAAGCAGAACTCAGCCTCTCACAACAATGACAGCTGGTGCATTGATACAGATGGGTTCCTAGAATACTCACCTAGTGGGGAAGTCTGTACTACAAAGGCCCTACCCTCCAGATGATAATTCTGGTTTCTTTTTGGGGTCCCTTCTCATACACACACCCACAATTATTAGGGAGAAGAGTGGAAAGGAGGGGAGAGTAATTACTTTAGGTTGAGTGGGTTTTTCTTAGGCAGTGGCACTTGAGTTGAGTTCTAGTGAATGAGAAGGATCCAGCCATGTAAAATGTAGGGCAAATGGTGGTCTAATGAAGTCAGTAGAGCTTGGGCAAAGGCCTTAGCTGTAAGGAGAAGGGAGGTATTTTTTTAAAAGTTTATTTTATTCTTATTTGAGAGAGAGGGGCAGGATGGGAGAGAGAGAGAGAGAGAGAGAGAGAGAGAGAGAGAGAGAGAGAAACTTCAAGAAAAAGAAACATCAATCAGTTGCCTCCTGCACGTGTCCAAACAAGGATGAAACCTTCAACCTAGGCATGTGCCCTAACCAGGAAGTGGGAGGTGCACAGGAGGATGCTCCAACCAACTGAGCCATATCAGCCAGGGCGAGGAGGGTGGTATTTTAATTAACTTATTTTTTAGAGAGAGGGGAAAGGAGGGAGAGAAACATCCATTTGCTGTCTTTCTCATGGCCACAACTGGGGACCCCATTGTAATCTAGGCATGTGCTCTGCCTGGGAATTGAATCAGCGATCTTTTGATCTGTTGGACGATGCTCAACCGAGCCACACCGGTTAGGGCTGAGGCGAGCGATATTTTAATCCCCATTTTAGAGACAAGGCAACTGAGGTACAGAGTTGGTTTGCAATAGAGTCCAATTTTGCAACACAGCCAGTCTGGTTCCAAACTGGTGGGCTACTACCCTCTATTGGTTCCTAAAGAGAAGCTACCATTACTATAATATGCAACAGGTTCTGTACTGGTTTTCTGGAACGTTATCTCATGCAATCTTCACTAACAACTGTGAAATAGATGATACCATTTCATAAAGGAGAAAACTAAGGCTCAGAGAAGTGCTATTATTTAGCAGACTCAAGCTTTGAAACCAGCCTCGGGGCTCCGAAAGTTTCTTTAACCCTCAAGATATTTATATATTTGAGCCTCAGTTTGCCCATCTTTAAAGTGAGGGTTGTGGAGTAGATATCTCAGTTCTATGAGGAGGGAGGGTGTAAAGATAAGAGGTTTAACCACAGATGGGTGTGAAAGAAGGTGGAGTAAAAAGCTGTCAAGCCACAGTGGCCGAGCGCCTAGTATAAAGGGGGAGGGTGTGGAGGAGGTTCGGGGGTGTTCGACCCAAACGAAGCCAGTGGGCGAAAATGGGCCTGCTAGCTCGTCTCTGGCGGTTTGGGCATTGCCGGCGCGGGCGAGCAGCCAAGGGGGAGGCCCGCTCCCAGCACAGCACCTCACCCTCCTAAATCTTGCTCTACGAGCTTCACTCTCTGAAAGCAAAAGAAGGAAGGGGCGCGGCTTCCCCGCCGGCGTAGCAGAGCGCCACGTCCCTCTTGGCTCAACCTCCCCCTGGCTCTTTTGCAGAAGCGCTCCGAGCCGCCCGCCTACAGCCCGGTGTTGTCTTTGCTCTCACCAATCAGCGCCTTCTGTGGTGCCAGTCGGACCAATCAGCGGATTCCAGGGGGCGGAACTGTTGCCATGGCAGCGTGGAGGCGGGAGCGTACGGTGGGCAAGAGTACTGAGCTGAGCTGCGAATTGGGAGCTGGCTAGGCAGGTCTGTGTGCTGCAGGCTCTGCAGGCGTTCGACTGGCGGAACCTCGCGTGTCGCGACTGGGGCTGGTAAGGTCGGTGACCGCGAGGTGGGTGCGGATCAGTACCGCGGGAGTCTGGGGCGGGTCCTGAGATAAGGCTTAGGTCTTCTGCTTTGCCTGGGCAGTGAAGATGGCTGGGACTGTATTGTGGGCGGGCATGGTTGGGAGGGGGCTTCCAGCTTCATCCAGAGAGGGTGAGGGGTGTCCTTTCCTCCGCTCTACTCGCTACAGAGCACCCAAGCTTTCTCTAGGATCGATGAAGGTGACAGGTTCTAGGCGAGGAGCTGGCGGGGGTGGGTGCAGGTCCGAGACCTGGGTGAGATTCCAGCCTGGCTTTGGCAGGTCGATGCGCGAGGGAGGTGCCAGCTGTTGAGGAGGGTGTACCCAACAATTCCCAGCTGGTGCTCACCCACCCCTCACCCCCATTCGCGACCCCAAACAAAGCTAGGCCAGTGAATCCTGCTCTTTGCCCATTCTGTTAAGCTAATAACTCCTGACACTGAGGAAGGGAGAAAGTTCGTGTCAGTTGTGTTATTGTTTTCCCTTAAGAGACAAATACTTGAGCGTGAAGGGGAGTTTTTTCGGTTTCGGAGTATGAGAAACTGAAAGAGCTGATCTTATTGCACCTGCTAAATGGTAACTCAGTGAGCAAATGTGTTTATTGTGGCTGGTGCTGCCCACTAAACTCCTAAATTGGATAATGTATATTTTACACAATTGAATAAGTAAGTGCTGCCTGCCATCTGTGCCTTTTATTAAGGCTGTTAAATCTATGGGCGAATATGAACACCAAACGATAAATACCTTGTTTGAAAAAACATGGAGGGATCAGAGCATTTGAGATCTTGCTTCTTGGCTATTGTCATAAGTTTGGCTCAAATAAATTCATAAAAATTAATAGAACTGGGGAGAGAGCGAGGTTAGATACCAGTATTTCTGATAGGTTTGTTTGAATGAGATTGTCGATTTAGAATTGATGAGACAGTTGCTTAAGGAAGTATTAAAGTAATATGACTAGTGGTATTACAGATTTAGATCAGAATCTATAGCTTCTTTTACAACTTATATAAATTATGTTTCTTAAGGCTTTCCCTGGTCAATTCGGTTGAATGGAGTCAGGCAATATCCAGATTCTAGCATCTTTCCCCTCACAGAAGTTGCCTCAGGATTCATCTTTATTTAAGCTCAGTGTGAGTCCTTGTTTTAAAAAATTTGAACAAGTTCAACAAACGTTGAACAGACATATGTTTCAACAAACATTCCTCAGTTAATAGGGTCAAGAATGAAAAACAAACAAACATGGACATTTAGAATTAGAAATAAAATCTCAAATAATATTGCTCTTATTATTAGGGTGAACATTCAACTTATATTTCTCATTTTGGTCTTTAAACTCTCCATGATCTGGTCCAACTTTGTAGTATGGGTGAAAAATTTATTTGTCTCCTTGTGGTTACTCATGCTGTTCTCCAGCATCTAACCTAATTTTACCCATCTTGCAAGGATTGGGTCCATGTTGTTTTTACCTTTCTCTGATCTCCTTGAGATAGTTATTATTCATATCACACACTTTGTATATACCCATTCAGTATGCTTTTTGCCAAGTTTGTTTGTGGTCTTTAAAGACCAGTTAAAATGTAATGCACAATTAAGACAATGAGGGTACCATTCAAAACACTAGTTATTGATTATGGGCATTAATATAGAGTATCAGTAACATGATTAACAACAGTGTCTTTTTGTTTGGGATATGTTATATATATATGTATATATACATATATATATATTTTAAGATTTTACTCATTTATTTTTAGAGAGGGGAAGGGAGAGAGAGAAACATTGATGTGTGAGATATATTATTCAGTTGCCTCTCGCACACCCCCAACCGGGGACCTGGCCCAAAACCCAGGCATGTGCCCTGACTTGGAATTGAACCAGTGACCTTTTGGCTCCCAGGCCCAACACTCAATCCACTGAGCCACACCAGCCAGGGCTATATATTTCTATACTAAACCAACTTTGTGTTATTTAGAATAATGTTTAAATTGCTTTCAACTTTCCAGGACCCTTTGGGTAACTTAGGTGTGCAAAATACCCTTGTAAGTACTGGGTAGCTGGAGGAATCAAGGATAGGATTTTAAAATGTATTTAAAATGATCCTTCAAGTAGATAATCTTTTAAGTATTGTGAGTAATTAAGTTGACTATATTTAGCATGATAGATGATTATCTTTCTTAATAACTGAAGGTCTAGAAAGGGGAAATTTGTTATTTTTATGGTTAATACATGCAATTAGTTTATGGACTTAAAAAATATAGGTTCCTAACAATTTCAAATAATTTATTGGGAAAAGAAAAGACCGCAATCACTTTAGTATTTTCACTCTAAAATTAAAAAAATACCCCCCCCCCAAAAAAACCCCACCATGATATAGTGAAAAATATACTTAATTAGAATTGGATGGCCAGATTTCAATCCTGACTCTACCAAAAGATCTTGGCCAAATCAGTTAACTTCCCTGTGTTTTATAAACTTTTATTAAGAGTAGGGTCTGAACCAAACTACTTCTAAAATCATTTCTGGTTCCATAATTCTCTGACTTAAAAATTTCAGAGCAACCTAATGGGAATTGAGAAAGGAGTTGCATGCTTCTATTGTAATTTTGGGAGAACTTTTTGACATATTGTATTTTAATTATCTGAAGTAAGTATGTGTAAATAATGAAGACATTGTAATTTTAATAAATTTGTTTATTGAGTGATACAGATGAGCAACAGTATTTACTTTTTATAAGCCTATTATCAAGGATACTGTTAATGATAAGTGGGAAAAAAAGGCCATGTACTGATTTTCTTGATTGATGCCCTTTTCTACAGATATGAACATCAGAGGCACTAACATCTATACTGATGTGTTGATACAGGGAAGGGTTGAAGTTCAGCTTAGCTGGTATTTTATTTTGAACCTTACTTTTCCATTGACTCTCATTTTCAAAGGGAAAATGGACTTGAGTATCTGGTTACCAGTTGTTCTTGTCACCACTGCCACTGAGAACTCGGAAGCCATTATTTTTCTCCACCTCCATTCCTTTTTACTGTTAGAATTATGACATTGGTGGTAAGAAGAAGCAACCCAGGTTTCTTGGCTTAGGGCAATGCCTTGGGGAGAGAAATTGGAGCCTCTTGCAAAAGCTCTGCTTTAATGCCAGGGTGGAAGAGGTTGTGTTCCTCTTTTGTTGGTTGTATTCTTTTCATTGGCCTATAGCTGCATCAGGACTTTGGTTGTGGCAATGCTCAGAGGGGAGCTCTAATGTGACCCTTCAAAAAATGACATTTAGCCCTGGCTGGGTTGCTCAGTTGGTTGGAACGTCATCCTGTACACCAAAAGGTTGCAGGTTCCATCACAGGTTAGGGCACATACCTAGGTTGCGGATACCATCCACAGTCAGGGTGCATATAGGAGGTAGCCAATTGATGTTTCTTTCTCACATCCATGTCTGTTTGTCTGTCTGTCTGTCTCTCTCTCTCAAATCAATAAAAGCATATCCTCGGGTAAATATTTCATAAAAAAAGCTATTAAGAAAAGACATTTAAAGGTTGCATGTCGAACTGGTTTATTGCTTTTTAACTTTGGGTGTTTATAGACAGATTTTCATTATTTCAATATTATAGCTATTTCATTTTCAAGACAGGAAGGGCATTAATATTTATCTAGCATTTAATATTGCCGTACACTGTGCTACTCACATTGTATTTATTCTCTTTTTTATTGCAATATATTGCAGTTTATTTTATTTTTTATTACAGTTGTCCCATTTTCTCCCACATAGCTCTCCCCTAACCTGCCCACCTTGCCCCTCTCCCACAGTCAATCCCCACCCTGTTGTCCATGTGCATGGGTCATTTATACTAGTTCCTTGACTAGACCCTCCCCCTACTTCCCCTCCTTTCCCCCACACATTGTTTTTATTCTTCTTTTTATCTAATCAAAAACCTATGAAGAAGTATTAGTTTAATTTTATAGGTAGGAAAATTGAGATTCAGAGAGGCAAGGTAGGTTCTAGTAAACAGGTGTGGTTAGGATTCAATCATGCTGTTTATTTTTGACCATGCTGTGTCAATAAAAGTCATATGCCTTTCCTACATATAGCATGCATATGATCACTCTCCTACTTACTATTTATGTCAAATATACAATAAAAAGAAAGCTATATTTGTTCTTAAGATTTGAAGATATATTATTTGCTTATTTTCTTACAGATTGATTAGAAATAATTGATTATGTTCACCAGGGAGTTTGCACATGAGCTAACTGCCTTGTATTTTATAGTTAGAATTTGAGGTGTCTTTATTACTAACCTCTGTGACTGAGACTGGGGCCAAGGTGAATTTTTTTTTTTTTTACCCTCATCTGAGAACATGTTTATTGATTTGAGAGAGAGAGGAAGGGTGATGGGGAGAGAGAGAGAAAGAGAGAGAGAGAGATATCCATTGGTTGCCTCCTGTACATGCCCCAACCTGGGATTGAACCTGCAACCTTTAGGTGTACGGGACAATGCTCCAACCAAGAAACCCAGCCAGGGTGCCAAGGTTAATTTTAAAAGTAGTGGTAAGGGTGAAGAAAGATTCCAGTTAAGGATTTAATGGGAAAACTCACCTTGTATCTTGAAGTCTTATTGTTGAGCAAAATAAGCTTTTAGTTGGAATTCTTATTTACTTAAAAGGAGAACAATGGTAAAACCTGCACACAACAATCAATATCTTTGTCTATTCTAGTTTTTGATTCTGTTTATTTAATATATCTCTCTCCCATCACTGCTGGAATATGATATAATTTAGTTTTCTTCCACATCATAAAAACTTGGTACTTTTTTTCACAGGATGTGACAAATTCATACACTGTGATGTGCCATTACCACTATAATAAGCCTACATTTATGTTGATATTTAATTTTTTTTTTTTTTTTTACATTTAGAACCCGTTAAGAGTCAGTGTTTAATGAAAAAGCATTGAGCTCGGAACCAAGACCCATCTCCTTATTAATTTGATATTGTGTCAGTCATCTTACCTCTCTGGATCTCAGTTGTCTCATCTGTAAAAAGAAGATAAAAATTCTTAACCTATCTGAAGGTAAGTGCTTAGCTAAGACAGAAAAAGGAATTTAATGATGGCTTAAACACACACTATTTATTTTCTCATATGAAATAATTCTTGAAGTAGGCAGTCTAGGTTTGGTGTGGTAGCTTCATAAAGTCATTAAGGACCTGAGCTTTCTTCAGTTCTTTGCTCTGCTCTCTGTAAGGTGTGGCCCTGGTCCTTATAGTCCAAGAGAGCTGCCAGAGCTCTAACCATCACAGCCAAGTTCCAGGCAGCAAGGCAAAGACAAAGCAGAAGGTATTCTGTCCCTTTAGGGAGATGTCCTGAACCAATGCTCAGGCTACCAGGGAAGCAGGAAAATGTAGCTGGATGCATGGCTGCCCTGAATAAAACTGAGCTTTTGTTATTGAGGAGAAAGGGAAGATTTGGATATTGGTAAATAGAATTCTCTGTCACAGTATGGATCTTTTTCTCTTTCTGAGAACTGTAAGCCATGATACCAACTCATAAAAGCTTTGGTACTTTGCCATGGTAGAGCTTTAAGTCTGATCATGTTTACAGAAGAAAACAACTTTAATCTAATACATGTTTTTTTGTTTTTTTTTTTACTTTTATCCCATGATTTATTATAGAAACCTTTCTGTCTTCATTGGCTATTTCTTCTGGTTATTTTGTTAATAATGCTAATAGATGTTTATTGTGCATTTTATGGATATGTTAAAAAAGAGCTAACTTAAAAAAAACATATTTTTAGCTACTTGCTTTATGCAAGGGACTAAAAAGACAGAGACAAGTTATCCCAGGGATATCACATAATAAGTCATCAGGAAGCAGATTTTTAATGACAAGTATAATCCATCTCAAGATAAACTTAAGTTCAGTATGATCATATGAGGCACACTTTCGCCTTCCGTGTAAGTTAGAAGTTGTATGTGTGTGGTTTTTTTTTTAACCACTTAACTGTTACTTGTTTTGAAATTTCTTCTTATTTAACAACTAGTCCTTGCTTAACTTACTTTGGTATACCAGTATTTTATTTCATTCCAGACTTTTATTTGCAAATGTTATATGAATATACCCTATACTTGTCATGTAAAATGGTTCAGTTGGCTATTATATCTGTGAAGAAAGTAACTTGAAATAAAAGTTTGAGAAAAGAAAACTGAAATTCAGGAAATGTAAATTAAACTGAAATTCAGGAAATGTAAATTGCACGGGGTAAGAATCTAAAGATTCAGTTAGTCTTTTAGGGATATTAGATGGAAGATTAGAAACAAATTAAGATTTTATTCTACAAAATACATATGTGTTTTTTCAAGGTTTTGAAATTTTTCTTGTATCACTTAGGGACAAAGTATAGTGATTTTTTTTTCCAGTCTAGAACCATTGACCTCAAATAAACAAAATAATCAGGAGCCTTATGAATTTTTAAGAGATATTTAGGATTATGAATTAGTTGACTGAAATATCTATTTGCTGAATATAATTTTAATGCCTTTAAATATTTTTTAATTAACAGAAAAAGGATCATGCTGTTTGCATTGTTTTGTAAGCAGCTTTTATCAAGTTGCAATTGTTTATTTCTTTTTTTAAAGTATATTTTATTGATTATACTGTTACAGTAGTCTCAATTTTTCCCCCTTTGCCCCCCTTCACCTGGTACCCGCCTTCCCTCCAGCAATTGTGTCCCTTAGTTCATCTTCATGGGTTGTGTGTGTAAGTTCTTTGGCTTCTCCTTTTCCTATACTATTCTTAACATCCCCTGTCTATTTTGTACCAACCAGTTATGCTTCTTAGTCCCTGCACCATTTCCCCCATTCTCGCCCTTTAGCCTCCCAGCTGATTACTCTCCAGATGATCTCCATACCTATGATTCTATTCCTGTTCTGGTTGTTTGCTTAGTTTGTTTTTGTTTTTTAGATTCAGTTGTTGATATTTGTGAGTTTGTTGTCATTTTAATGTTCACAGTTTTGATCTACTTCTTCAATAAATTCCTTTAACATTTCATGTAATAAGGGCTTGGTGATGATGAACTTCTTTAGCTTTATCTTGTCTGGGAAGCACTTTATCTGCCCTTCCATTCTAAATGATAGCTTTGCTCATTAGAATAATCTAAGTTGTAGGCTCTTGCTTTTCATCATTTTGAATACTTCTTGCCAGCCCCTTCCAGCCTGCAAAGTTTCTTTTGAGAAATCAACTGACAGTTTTATGGAAACTACCCTGTAGGTAACTAACTGCTTTTCTCTTCCTGCTTTTAATAGTCTCTCTTTATCTTTAATCTTTGGTATTTTAATTATGATGTGTCTTAGAGTGGACCTCTTTGCATCCATCTTGTTTGGGACTCTGTGCTTCCTGGACTTCATGTCTATTTTCTTCATCAAATTAGAGAAGTTTTCTTTCGTTATTATTTCAAATAAGTTTTCAATTTCTTGCTCTTCCCCTTCTCCTTCTGGCACCCCTATGATTTGGATGTTGGTACATTTGAAGTTGTCCCAGAGGTTCCCAAGTCTCTCCTCATTTTCTTGCATTCTTTTTTTTCTGTTGCTGTTCTGATTGAATGTTTATTTTTTCCATTTGTTCTAAATCATTGATTTCAATCCCAGCTTCCTTGTCTTCATTGTTGGTTCCTTGTATATTTTTCTGTTTTCATTTTGCATAACCTTCATTACTTCCTTTATATTTTTGCCGTACGTACTCAGTCATTCCTCTGAGCATCCTGAGCACCAGTGTTTTGAACTCTGCATCTGATAGGTTGGCTATCTCTTTCATTTAGTTCTTTTTCTGGGGTTCTGTTCTATTCTTTATTTGGGCCATATTTCTTTTCCTCCTCCATTTGGCAGCCTCCCTGTGTTTGTTTCTGTGCATTAGGTAGAGCTGCTTTTACTTCCTGTCTTAGTAACATGGCCTATGTAGGAAAGGTACCTGTAAATTATGTGGGGTGAAGCCTTCAGTAATTGCCATGGCAGGACCATCCTCTTTATGGCTTTGTGGCTCTGTTTGTGGTAGGGGGATGGGTGAGGGGACAATGCTGCTGCCTTACACTTGCCCCTTTTCCAGTCACTTCATCCACTTCCTGTATGCGACTGGCACCCTTCCAGTTGCTGCTCTGGGGTTTGCATACCTTCTAAGACCATGTGGGCCCTTTAAGTGGCAAAAATCTGGCAGTTTCTTTGCTGTTCCAACCCCAACTGGTTTTACAGCCAGAGATAATGAGGGCTTATCTTCCCAGTGTTGGAATCCTGGGCTGTGTGGTCTGGCCTGGGGCCAGGATCACTGGCTCCCAGGGCATCCCTCCTGATTTTTATCCACCACACATGATTGTGGGACCTTCCTGTCTGTTGCTGCAGCTGCTTGTTTGAGACACACTGCTTCTCCACCCTGTCTCCTCAACTCTGCCCTTCCTACCCATCTGGATGAATGTGACTTCTTTAAATTCTTGGTTGTCATACTTACGTATAGCTTGATTTTCTGATGTTTCTGGTTGTTACTTGTTTTTGAGATCTGGTTGTAATTCTTTCTATGGTTGCATTAGGAGGTGAAGCGTGTCTACCTACACCTCCATTTTGACCGTAAGTCTGAAATTGTTTATTTCATAGTTGCCTTCCACACTACACTGAAAGTTCTGTGAGGGCAGGGATTATGTCTGTCTCACATAACTTTGTATCCCGCATAATATCTGGTACATACTGGGTACATAATAAATGTGTGTTAAATTAATAAATACATAATGATAGATGAAAGAAAACATACTTTAATTTAGCTTTAAATTTAAAAGAAAGAGGAGTAAAAGAATAGGGATGAAGAAGGGAGAAAGAGATGAAGGAAGAATAGCAACCATTGCAAGGAAAGAAAGACAAACTAGTTTTAGTTTTCTGTACTCTTTATTTTTCTCACCCACAACTATTCTTTTTAACCACTCCCAGGTTATCTCTCTCTACAGTCAACAGAAAACTGAAACACACCCCCACCCATGCGGCTACCCACCAACTAAACTTAATCTGGTAGCTACTAGTATGAGTCAATAGTTAGCCAGGCAGTGAAAGACAAATACCATATGATCTCACCTATGAGTGGAACCTAATGAACAAAACAAACAAACAAGCAAAATAGAACCAGAGACATAGAAATAAGGAACAAACTGACAGCAACCAGAGGGAAGTGGGAAGGGGGATAACATGGAAAGAAGGAGAAAGGTCTAGTCAAGGAATAAGTATGAAGAACCCATAGACATGGACAACAGAGTGGGGATTGACTGGGGGGCGGGGGGGGCGGGGGTGTTGGGCCGGGCCGGGGAGAACAACAGGAGAAAAATTGGGACAACTGTAATTGAATAACAATAAAATAAAATAAAATGAAATAAAATAAAAAAATAGTTAAGAAATCTGCCTCTGTGTATAAGTGACAGTCTTGATTTGTTGGAGACAGGGGAGAGATAAACTTCCTTTGGGACTTGGAAATTTTTTTGTCTCTACAGAATGCTAGGAGAGGCATAAGAACTCTGCTTACTTTGTAATTTTGCCCGGGGCTCCAAGGCCCTTGGGCTCAGTGATTTCCATGTAGTTTTGAGATCACTGCCTGATTTAGAATTTCAGATCATCCTAGTTTGGATCAGAATACTGTTTCAGCCAAGTTCAGCCCAATTTCTCCTCTTTAAGTCCCTGTTCATATGGAAGAAGAGGGTGGTAAAAGAAAGAAGGCTATTCTTACTGACGCCATAATGGAAGAAAAGTAGGCTAGTCTCCCCTTTGCCTTATCCCTCATGTCTTCTTTTATATGGACATTTATTTTTATATTCTTGGGTTTATGAAAACCTATAAACCTTTCCTTGACACATTTGACATTATCTTGGTATTTAAAGAGATTTTTATGTTATTACTTTTCTACCTAATGTGCTAGAACATTTTCCATTTCTTTTATAATAGTTAACATTTATTGAGGCCTTATTAAGGAGTAAATGTTTTACTTAACTTTAGACTTCAGTATGTTAATTGTCCTACTTATTTCTAGAATGAACAATAAAAGATTAGAAATCAGTAGGGGGGAAACATGTTTTAAAAATTCCCCATCAATCAAAAAAACAAGACAAAATGGGGCAAGAAAGGAGAGGAAGTAAATATAAAAGTCAGGATAAATAGAAAGCTCAAAAGAAGATGATACATTTAAAACTCAGTTTAAGGCATTTCATTGACTCTAAGATTTGTTGATATTAAGACACATCATTATACACCATACAGAAAAAATACTGCCAATTAAACTATGACACTATGCTTTATCAGTTACAATTTCATTTTATGTTTACTGAAAGTGCTTTTTAAGGTTCATTTAGACATACAGATTTTTCTCACATCACTTTTGTGCATACATAAATGAATTACAAGTAAAATAAACCCATTAAGGTATTTCTAAGGCTATCACATTCATAGTTTCATTCTTTTGAAACACTTTCTTGATTCAGACTTGTTAATGTGTTTTTTTAAAAGGAGACATTGTACTCCCCCCTACCCCCACTCTCTTTCTTTCTTGAAAGAGAAGGCAGAGAGAGAAACATTGATCGGTTGCCTCTCACACACCCCAACCAAGGACCAAACTCTCAACCCAGGCATGTGCCCTAACAGGGAATCAACCAGCGACCTCACACTTTGTAGTATAATGCTCAAAAAAACTGAGACAGGCTGGTCAGGGCAATGTCTGTGTTTTTTCACACAGGAAAGTTCTCTCTACTGTGGAGAGTCATGGCAATTTCCTTCTGGAAATTTCTTCAAGCCCCTTTGCCTGGAATTTTCTTTCAAGCGTCTGACACTCCTTTTGCAAGCTCTATGCCAGTGCTTTCTTGAAGATGATACTCGATTGGTTAGCTTTGATGCTAATGCTTTTCAAAACACGATAACAGACAGTTTTCACCATCCTCTTCTTTCCTTAACTTCTCCTTCTATGGTTTGTTGGCTGAAATGCTGAGGGGTTGCAGTTGTCAAGAAGAATAACATCTAGTTGTGTTACTTTCAGGCAACCTATGTACATTTTCAGATACACAACCTCAGCAGGCATCTAGAACTAAACTAATACGCTTGACGAGTTAGGAAGGGCTCTTGGGCATTCAAACCAGATTTAGTGAGCCTTCCTTTAGCTCAGCCATCATCCATCCCCTCTCACCCCTTCCCACTTTTTATGCATACAATAGTAATTTAGGGAAATAATTTTGTAGTTTAAAATTTAATATAGCAGCAATTTTTGGCCATAGGAATTTATGATAGTGTTACAATGATATGCTGTTTCCTACCCCAGTCTCAGGAGATCAGTCTCTAGCACCTTTAGCATTAGTGTATTGTTCTGAGCCATGTCAAAGGACATCAGGGTTTTGCCAGCATTTCCTATTGACTAAACTCAGCTTTGTTTAGATTATATGGAAGTTATGCAGCTTCTCTTTGGTGTTAGTAGGAACTTTCGGACAAATTGACATTTGCCTTAAGGATGCATGAATTCATCAAATTAGCCTCATATTCCACATACATTTTTAAATTGCAGGCATGGTCAGTTTCTACTGCTTTCGTTCGCACTGTTTGTCTGATCATAGGTATTTTGTTGTATCTCAGTAACAAAATGCAATACAGCTTTGCCTACCTGTCGGTATCATGTAAAGCACTTAGTTGTTTCTTTTCAAGAAAATGTAAAGTTGCTATTATTCCTTTAACATCAAATATTTGCTTCATGAATATCTGCTGCTATATTTCTCTGTTTACAAAATAACTGCGTTTCAATGCCAAATCATAATTTAATCCTTTGAAGACATTTAAAATGGTAATTAAACTCAATTTGTGAAGTATTAACAATACAAAAACTCAATTTGAAGTTATCTCAGTAAGAATAGCTGTTGTAAAGTTCATACATGTGTAGACAGTAAAGGTTATGTTGCTATTACCACTTCATCAACCACAATTTTAATATTCCATCAACTGAAAAACACTCTGATTTCTGAGATGTTAAGCTGAGGAATTGCACATCTTGGAATTGATTAAGTACATTATTGGTAATTTGATTAAATATAAACAGAAAATACTCCAGTTAGAAGACAGAGATTGTTAGGTTGCATAAAAAAGTGTGTGTGTGTGTGTGTGTTTATGTGCTTATATCCATATGCTAATGAAAAGAAACCTGATTAGCTTCTACCAAATAAAATAGATCTTACCTTAATGCAAATTGGGGCATAAGGGTCAAGGATTAAATCCACAAGGAAGCTAGAAAATCTTAAATTTCTGTAGGACTTAATAACATGGCCTCAAAATATTTAAATAATTTGAAGGAAAAACAGATAAATAAAAAAATCATAGTCCAACATTTTAACTTGCTTTCTAGTAATAATAATAGAAGCAAATAAAAATTATGAAGAATATGGAAATTGGGTAATTAGGGAGAGTTATAGATAGAGCATGGCTAGTTTTACATTTCTATAGGATAATAATGGTTTATAAATTGTATTTATTCTTCTTTAATGTTTAATTTAATTTTTTCCAATTTTTTTATTGTCATTCTATTGCAATTCCAATTTTTCCTCTGTTGCTCTCCATTGCTCTGCCCACCCCTGCTCCCACACTCAATAATGTTTAATTTCATTTAATAAGATCAGATTTTTTTTCTCTACTTTTATTACTTTTCCCCCCACTGAATGAATAAATGATTATTTATTATTTACCCAACTATACCTATCAGTCTTATTTTGCATTTCCATTTGTGCAATAAGAATTAGAATTTTCCTATTGTTTTATAGCTAGAGAGGACATTTTCCCCCACAATGCATTTGAGATATTATTAATAAGTGGAAAAGAAAATTCATTTGAAATGCAGAAAGCAAATAAATAGCAGTTGAAAAATAGACATTAAATGTTGTACATATGTCAAAGAAAAACAAGAATACTTTTCCTGACAGTTGAAACATCGATGAGTGTGAGTTAGGTAAAGCACCTAGTTGTTTCTTTTCAGGAAAATGTAAAGCTGCTGTTATTCCTTTAACATCAAATATTTGCTTCATGAATATCTGCTGCTATATTTCTCTGTTTACAAAATAACTTTGCATTTCAATGCCAAATCATAATTTAATCCTTTGAAGACATTAGAATGTTCTTAGGCTGAAAAGTAACTTGATGGAGATTAACGGTTATGTTCATTAAAAGGAAGATGAGAACCATGAATTGGTAAAATCAGTTCTAACATAGGACTCCATTACTTCAAGAACTTGTTACTTGGTATGTTACTTGACATTTTCTTTTGGATTTTTCTTTTTCCTGTTTTGATTCCTGTTTTTTGTTTTCTTATGTTCCAAATCGCTGATTTGATTCTTGGCTTCATCCACTCTACTGTTGATTCCCTAAAATTGTTTTTTATTTCAATTAGTGTATCCTTCATTTCTGAGTGGATCATTTTTATGCTTTTGAGGTCCTCACTAAGTTCCTTCAGCATCCTTATAGCCAGTGTTTGAACTCTGCATTTAGTAGATTATTTGTCTCCATTTTGTTTAGTTATTTTTCTGGAGTTTTGTTCTATTCTTTCATTTGAGGCTTGTTTCTTTGTCCTCTCATTTTGGTGGCCTCCCTGTGTTGGTTTGTATTAGGTAGAGCTGCCATGTCTCCCAGGCTCGAGAAAGTGGCTTGATGTAGTAGGTGTCCTGTAGGGTCCCATGGCATAGTCTCCCCTAGTACCCAAGCTGGGTACTTAAGGTGCACCCATGGTGTGGGCTCTGTACACCTGCCTCTTGTAGTTGAGCCTTGATTGCTATTGGCATGTCCAAGGTCAGCCACCTCCCGTGTGCTCTCAGGGGTCACACAGCACAAACTGCAAAGTGATCTGCAGATGGCTGCTACTTGCTTTGGGTTTGGAGGTGCCCAGAGAGGCCAAGCTGTGAACCAAGGCCAGCTGCTGCTAGTGCCTACCTGGGGCAACTTAGAGAGAGGTACAGGGATCACTGAAGCTAGATGCTGCTTGTTTGGGAGAATTTAGGAAAATCTGAAGCATGGGCCAAGACAAGCCATTCAAATGGAAAAGCCACTGGAAATGGCTTGGGTGGGCCTAAAATTTGGGTGGAGCAGGGCTTCAGAGAATCACCAGGGCAAACAGTGTTAGCCAGGTTGATGGAGTCTCAGATATAGTGCCCACCTGCCACTCTGTGGCTCTTTGAGGGGAGGGCTCAGAAATGGAACAATGGCCTCTGCCAGAACTTCTGGGAGAAAGCTGCCCGCCAGCTCTCGCTCTGATGCCAGACAATTCAGTTCCTCCCCATATGTCTCTGATGTCTTTTAGTCTGCTGCCCGAGTGCTGGAGCTCAGAGTGAGTCTGAGTAAGGCTGTGTGTGGGTCCTTTAAGATGAACTGGGATTCCAGCAGTTTCTGCCTTCCACAGCCTCAGTCCCTGCTGGTTTTTACAGTCAGAGGTTATGGCGACTTCTCTTCCTGGCACAGGAACCATGGTCTAGGGGGCCTGGTGTCGGGCTGGGACCCCTCACTCCAGGGATAGCCTGCCTGATTTTCATCTTCTACATGTGAATTTGGGACCAGCCTATACTGTGTCTTCTCTCCTCCTACCAGTCTCGATGTGGTTTCTTCTTTAACTCCATAGTTGTAGGACTTCCATTCAGCTGGATTTCTGATGGTTCTGAATGATGATGGTCGTTCTGTAGTTTAGTTGTAATTTTGATGTGGTTGTGTGAGGAGGCAAGCCGTTTTCACCTATGCCGCCATCTTGACTGGAAGTCCTAGAGTTATTTTCAAATATCCTGAATATGTCCACTTGTCGGCACCTCCACAGCTACCAGCTCAGTCCAAACCACCATCATCTCTCACCTAGTGATGGCCAAGATCTCCTAACTGATCTCCCTGCTTCCACCTTTGCTGCTCTATAGTCTATTCTCCACTTTTTCATTACTTTTTAAAAAAACTGAAATGTGATTCACATATCATAAAATTTGTCTTTTTAAGTAAAGTGTACAATTCAGAGGTTTTCAGTTATTTACAAGGTTACATACCTATCACTGCTATCTAATTTTAGAACATTTTCATTACCCCAAAAGGAACCCCATACCCATTTGGAGTTATTTCTCATTCCCCTCTTCCCTCATCTAGGCCCTAAGCAACCATGAACTCACTTTCTTTCTCTGTGGATTTGCTTATTTCTGAACATTTGATATAAATAGAACCATATAATATATAACCTTTCATCTCTGGTTTTATTTATTATTAATCAGTTCTGTTGTGATTGATTTTAAAATAAGCAAGTATCTTCTTGACCTCTCAGTGTTTTGTCCTCCAAAATTATCAAAAAGTGAAACTGGTTTTGGTTTTTAAATGGCAGCCACAGTTCATTATCTCCTTCCTGAAGAAGTTAAAAACAAAACCAGTTTAAAGGAAATGCAAGTCTGAGCATCTCTATACCTCTAAAGTCATATCAAAGACAAACTTTCTCTCCTAGAAGCAAGGTGTTAAGTTTGATCAGAGAGCACAATGTCTTACACCTTGAATTTAAAGTGTGAAATGTTCCTGGCTTTACTTCATTTTTATTGTATCTAGATAAAACACTTTCTTTGGTAGTTGATTTAAAAAAAAACAAATTATTTATTTATTTATTTTTAGAGAGAGGGGAAAGGAGAAAGAGGGAGAGAAACATCACTGTGTGGTTGCCTCTTACTCATGCCCCCAACTGGGGACCTGACGTGCAACCTAATCATGTGCCCTGACTGGGAATCGAACCAGCGACACTTGGCTCGCAGGCTGACACTCAATCCACTGAGCCACAGCAGCCAGGGCTGGTAGTTGATTTTTATACTCTTTTGTCCCAGAACCCAGATCTTCTACCTGCTCTACCAATGTAATTTTAAACTGGCTGAATAAGCAATATTTAGTTTCAAGGCATTTATAAATCATAACAATCATTTCATACAATTGGTGTGAGTACCATCAATTTTATTAGTATTTCTGATAAGGTAACAGAAAAGCTCTATACTTTATTCTAAAGAATAAACTGATAATAGAATTTAAAAGCTTAAAGAATACTGAGATCTAGTTAAATTTCCTTTAAAAAAATACATTATTTGTAAAAATGAGAAAACAAGCAGCGAAAGTTATTGACTGATTTGTGATCACATAGCAAGTGAATGGTGCAGCTGAAATTAGAATACAGACCTAAATTTAATTTTGCCTTACTCTTCTTAGGTATGACACTTGTTTTCTTTTCCTTGAGGATTTCAATTTACTTTTCAGATAAGTATTCTTTTTGTCATTGTGTAGAGGAGGTTCATGAATAATAGAGCAAAGGGAGGCATTATGTGTTCAAATGTTAGCATGCCTCAGAATCACCTACAGGGGTTGTTAGTACAAACTGTGCCCGCGTTCCCTCCAAGGCGCAGAGATTCTCTGATCTGGAAGGTGTGGAGTAAGCCTTGATTCTACCAAATTTCCAAGTGATGCTGAGGCTGCTGGCCCAGGGACTTTGGATTGAGTCACCTCCAGGACCACATAATGGCTTTACCACTTCGATCAAGTTTTTTAATTGAAAATGTCTCAGTTTCCTGTGCTTTAAATTGGGGATAATAATATATATTTCACAGAATTAAAAATTAAATTAGTCCTGGCTGGTGTGGCTCAGTGGATTGAGCGCCGACCTGCAAACTGAAAGGTCGATTCCCGGTGCATTTGCCTGGGTTGCCAGCCAGTCCCCCAGTTGGGAGCATGGGGGAGGCAACTGATCCATCACTCTCTCTTGCTTCAGTGTTTTTCTCCCTCCTTCTCCTTTCTTCCCCTCTCTCTCAAAATAAATAAGTAAAATCTTTAAAAATACATAAAATCTTTAAAAATATATAAAAAAAAGATTTAGGATGCTGCTTAGTTCATAGTAAACACTCAACAGATCATTTGTATTGTTATTTATAATAAACCTGGGGCCCAATTAAAAGTTAATGAACCATAAATTTAGTCAGTGTTTTAGAGTAGATGTCCAGAGACTTTTTGTACCTTTGTCACTTTGAGATTCTATCAGGACACATACACACACACACACAACACACGCACACATACTCATACATACATATTCATCTCTTGACTTGCCTTCTTATTTATGGCAGATGTGGCAGAAGAGTGAGAGAGTGAAGTGACAAGTGAGTTAAGCAATTCCACGTCCAAAATTGGATTTAACTATAATAGTTTATTTTTATTGATCTCAGGCTTCTATTGTGTTTGAAGTAAAGGTTGACCCTGTAAAGAAACATATTTTAAAATGTGTGACATAGCTGCCAGTTGCTGAGACAGAACTGCCTATTAATTGCCCTATGTATTTATGATTTATGGTGGGAGGACAGCTTAAGGGACATTGAGATAATGTGGGGTGGAGGGGAGGAATGTACACAAGAGATTCCTTTAATCTCTGGGTGGCCCATATCAAGGGATAGTCACAGTTTCTGGTGAGGTCTTCCGTGAAGTTAACAGAGTTGACCTTCTGTGTGCACATCATAGAAAGACTATTCAAATCATTTCAACACTTACTCATTTTCTAACAACATGTGTACCACAGTAGGACCCCGGAAGGAAATACAATTTACAGAAGTGTATGTAGGAGACATTAAAATTGACTTGATTAGTTAAGTCATAACTTGGGCTTTTCAGCCATGGCTATACTTAAAACTATCATCCTTCATGGGCATGAAGCAGGAAGAATAATAAACTTTTGTTGTCATGAAAACTAATTGTGGAAGAGGAGATGATTCATGATGGGAAGACGTTCTGTATATAAACAAACAATCCTTTAGAGATTCATAATGCATAGTAGCCCACCACAAGTTCAGAAAGTCTTGCAAAAATGAAAACCTGCTTAGCGTCATTGAGACATCATCTCTCATACACATAGTTCATCATGAAAAACATTTAACAATAATCATGTTGAGGAACCAGTGTCCTAGAGAAGAGTGAATCTTGGGCTTGAGCATTTGTGGGTAGGACCCACCTAGAAGGTTTATTAAAACAGGTTCCTGGGCTCTTCCCCAGAGATTCTGATTCAAGAGGTCTTGGGTGCAGCCGGAGAATTTACATTTTGGATAAGCTGTCAGGTCACTTGAGTCTTCAGGTTCAAGAACCAAATTCTGAGAACTATCTTTATAGAATAGACAGACAAATCCTCTACCTTCAACTGGTAAATTTTATACAAGTTATATCTCAAAAAAGATGTTAAAAATTTGGTAACTAGAAATAGCACTAAAATATGATTTTGTTAATGCATGAAAATGCTCTGTGAGTGAACTATTTTAATTAAATTTTCTTCATCTGTAAAATGTGTCACTGCCCTATATACTACCTAGGGTTGTGTTAAAAATGAGGCAATATATTTTTTTCCAAATTGTGTCCTGTGGATAAAAACATATTACTTAGAAAAAAAAAGTCCATGGCCAGGTAAGTCAGGGAGACACTGAGTTAAATAATTCTTGACCATTATTCTTGACATGAACTCTAACATGAGTCTGTATGTGTGAAATCAATTAAGTATGAGGTTTTTATTCATTTTAATTCTTGTAGTCGGTCTTCTGGAGCTACTAAGATCCTTATGGAGTGGACAGTGAATAAGCAAAATTGAATCATACTGTGGTGTGGGACCAACAATAGTTGTTCCTTATTCGTTTCACCCCTGTTACATCCTGCTTGATGTTTATTAACCTATTTATTTGAAAAATCATTGACCAGAAAAGTTTGTAGCAAATGACTATTGGCTATGATAATATTTAATAAGGTTAAGAGAATATTTGTAGCTAGTTATGTCTCTCCTTTAATTAACTTATGTCCATAGAACACCTTATTTTCAAAATTAAGTTGAAGCTAATTAAATATTATATCCGGAAATAATTTTGGCTCTCTAATATTTTAAAGAAGAAAAAATATATAGCTTTTTTTCTTATTCTCTCTTTCTTAAACTTGGGCCATTTATTTTTTAAAAATTTGAGTCCCTTACTGCCATCTTTATTTGAAGCTTTTATAATAAACCACACTTTTTTATACTATGTAAACTTTAAAATTTTATTTCCTTGTCTTTTTAATTTTAGCTAAACAGCATTTCTCCCCTGATATTTTTTAGTGATGTATTTTAAGCATGATTTTTATGTTATAATCTACTTTAACTTTTTTCCTAGAATTCTTTTGTTGTATTAAACTTCCTGAAATTTAATATATTATTAATGTGACTTTGGGAATGCATGTATAAATAGTTTTTAAAAATCTTTTCAGTACCTTACGATAATTATATCTCTATTTCAGATGAGGTGGGGGACCATCCTACTGCAGTATTGTTTTCTCTTGGTTACATGTCTACTCACTGCTCTTGAAGCTGTGCCTATAGACATAGACAAGACAAAAGTGAAAGATTCTCACCCTGTGGACAGTGCCAAGATAGAACCACCAGTAAGTCAAATGGGAAATAGAACCTGGCGGGAAGAATTTTAACTAAAATATTGCTAATATTTATTAGTTATACAATTGGACATTTCAACACTTATTTCTGAAAGAGCAGTGAAAATAGTATAGGATAAGCATATGTTATTTAATATTAGACAATATTTATTTAATGTAGTTAGTCTGTATTAGACAATGTAGAGAAGAATTAATCGCAGTACATTTCTAGTGTAGAGCTAACCAGCCAAAAAAATATTGTGTTATGTTCAAAGAGAGAGAGGTAGCAATGAGGAGAAATAGGTAACAACAGTGTAAAACCAATTAGTATTTTTAAAGTCTTCATTGTCTAAGCCATCTAGAAGATCTAGATGACTTTGGGGGTGATCCCTAAAACATGATTTCATTTGAGCTCTTTAACTTCAACAGTCTAAACTATCAAAGTAGATATGTCTCAATGCCATTTGCTAGACTTTTTTTTTTTTTTTTAATAATTGAAATGTTTAGATGCAGGAAAGGAAAAACCCAGAGGCTTTACTGTTTGTTTCTTAATTTAAAGGATACTGGACTTTATTATGATGAGTATCTCAAGCAAGTGATCGATGTGCTGGAAACAGATCATCATTTCAGAGAAAAGCTCCAGAAAGCAGATATAGAGGAAATAAAGGTAAATGTAATTAAATAATTATTTTAAAAACATTTGAGCATGCCAGACACTGATCTCTAAAGGGAGATTAACATCCAGAAGAAGATTATTAAGATGAATATATGATGAGTATATATTTTGGATATACAGAGGGTGGACTCATACTTCAGTAAGAAATAGTGGGGGAAGGTGGGAAGTCATTCTTTTTGGTAACGATTATATCAGTGCTTGACGAAGTGACTGAGAAAAGGAAAGAGACTGGGAGGCATCCTAGGCCAAGGTGCAAGAGTACCGAGATGGGAGGTATACAGGAAACTGGAATTAGTAACTGTTGCTGGAACCTAGACTGGGAAATGAAGGCCATGATTGGCTAAAAGATGAGTCTGAAAAGAGTCATGGTGATGGACAGCCTTGGACATCATATTAAGGGGCTTGGATCATGATGTGAGGACAGAAGGAAGCCATTCAAAGGTTTAAAATAGGTTAAGTTCTGGTGTTTTAACCAGGTCCGGATTAACAGAAGAGGTAACAGGCCGTATCTTATGTCAATAGGGGAGATTTAACTATTTACCTCTGTCTTAAGAAAATTACTAGACATAATCTTAGCCCTAAACATCTCTTTAGTACTCATAATAAGGAAAAGGATGTGTAAAAGGTCTGACCAGAGAAATTCTTTTAAAGTTCATCCTTGAAGGGCAATGAATCAGTTTAGTTGGGTTTATCTTAAAGTCAGTAGTAAACAATTACCAGTGATTTAATTTTAAACTTTTGGTTATACCTCTCAAGATAATATTGTTTGCTTATGCTATTTTTGTTTATTTTTTAAACTTTCCTTAAAAATATCTCACCCATCTCTAGAATCAGGATTAGAGAACTTTGTTAGAAGGAACCTCTCTGGGTCAAGCATCCTTATTTTAGTCTCTGTCCCTGGTGTGGGACTTTTTGAAAGACTGGCCGCATCAGTTTGTGGCAACTATCAGAGCTTATGTGTGGCTTTTAGTTCACAGCTCTCCTCTGGGAGGCAACGAACTATTCTGGGCCAGTAATTCCCCAGAATTGTCTTGAGAATAATCTTGCCTTACCTTTGAAGAATTAATTTAATCTGTGGAACTAATTTCCTGGGGAGAATGATATTTAATGTAGAAATTTGAATGTCTCTTATCTACTTAAATTAGTATTAAGAGCATTATTTGGGGGTCACAGAATGTGGATAATGAGAGGTACTCTACAGGTTGGGCAAAAGTAGGTTTGCAGTTATTTGTATAGAAAATAATACAATAATTAATAAATAATACAAGAATAAACTATATTTTGCATACTCACAACTGTAAAGCTACTTTTGCCACATGCTGTTAGAGATAATTAGGCAAAAGAAGACAATAGCTTTCTGGTTTGGTGTAGGGAATACCTTTATAACTGCCTTCCTTTCACAGCCAATTCCTATTCCCTATTGGGAGTAGAGACAGTCAAATAGAAGTAAGTTACAGTTATTAAATGAAAAAAAGTAAAAATAGACAATAAAGCCCAAGGCAATAGAATTCTTCAAAATAGCTTAGCAAAGACTCTCAGATAGAACTGGAAAATAAAAGTTAGAATTTGTCCTTTCCTTTTCAGCCAAGGATGTTGTAAGAGGAATCATACTACATCTCTTTACTAAGACTTATTTTATTTTATTTTTTGGTTAGTTTATATTTAACACATTTTCTATTAGTTTCATGTGTACAGCACATGATTCAAGTGCCCACCTGGCCCCACACACAGGTTTTACAGTATTGTTGACTGTATTCCCCATGCTTTGCCTTATATGCCTATGCCTATTTTGTAACTACCAATTAGTACTTCTTAATCTCATCACCCTTTACATCCCGCCCCCAACACCCCTCCCCTCTGGCATTCATCAGTCTCTATCTGTATCTCTAAGTCTGTTTGTACTTGGTTTCTTCATTTATTTTGTTCTTTAGATTCCACATAGAAGTGAAATCATGGTATTTCTCTCTCTGTGTCTGGCTTATTTCATTTAGCATAATACCCTCTAGGTCCATCCATACTGTCGCAAATAGTAAGATTTCATTCTTTTTTTTTATGGCTGAATAATATTCCATTGTATATATGTACCACAGCTTTTTTATCCACTCATTTGTTCAAGGACACTTGGGTTGCTTCCATATCTTGGCAATTTTAAATAACACTGAAGTGAATGTGGGGTATGTATATTCTTTCAAATTAGTGTTTTGGGTATCTTTAGATATATAACTGAGAAGTGGAATTGCTGAGTCATAAGGCAATTCCATTAACATTTTTTTGAGCAACCTCTGCACTGTTTTCTAGAGTGGTTGCACCACTATATGTGCTCCAGAAATGTCCCTTGTATTTGTTATGTGAGCCCTACTGTGGCAGTTGAGTACTGATTGCTGTTGGCCCACCTTTGTCTGGGACTGACCCCCAGGCTGGCTGCCTCTGAGGATTGACTCTGGCCACAGCATATGAGCTACTGTGTGGGGGCTGACCCCACAAAGCAGAATTTGCCCCAGCATGGACAGGTGACTGTCAAGATCTCCCTTTGGGTGTGCTGCTTGTGGAGCTAATTGGGTCATGTTCTGATGTGGTTTGAAGTCTGCTACCAAGTGTGATGGTTTGGGGGCCTCTTGTGAGGGACTCTGGTGCCGATCAATGTCAGAGGCTGCCTGTGACTGGCCCTGGGTTACCAGTTTGGACTTACAAAGTGATCCGCTCTTTGTGGCTGCCTTTGCTGGACCCAGGAGGAGACAAGCTGCACACCAAGTTTGGCTTTCACCAGTACTGAGCCTGGGGACAGGTCAGCAAAAGTCCCAAGGCACCCTGAGATCTGCCTTTACTTGTCGGCTGCCTGTTAAGCTCAGTCGCTGAAAGAGCCTCTGGCCATATGCAGGTTGTGTGAGACAGGTTCTCAGTGGGTCACCAGGTAGGGGTGAGTGGTGTTCACCAGGTTGATACAGATTGAAACGCGATACCAGTGCTGGGTCTGAGGCCATTCAGCAAAGGTCTCAGTGTACGCCAAGGCCAGCCACCACATGCCTGGAGCCTTCGGGCCTTTGTGGTGGGGTGTGTTCTCAGGGTGTCATCAGGGTAAGGCCAGCAGAGTTCATTAGGCTAAGGCAGACCAGTGGGCTGTGTGGAGGGATGCCTCTGCATAGGAACAGTGGTGCTGGTCCAGTGTGTGAGAGAAAACTGGCCCTAGACCACACAACTCAGTCTCTCCCCTTGCATTTCTGCCACACTGGGAGTCTCTCCCTACCTCCTCGAGAGCTCTCCAAGAAAATATGCACCATGGTCCCAGGTTGGAAGCCACAACAGACTTCACCACCAGGAGCGGTCCTGGCAGGGCAGGGCCTGCAGGAGTCAGCAGGGAGGGCCAGTGCCACTCCAGGCGGAAGCCTTATGGAGGGGAATGCTTGGCCCAGGAATGATGGCATCTGTGGGCGGTATGGGAGAGACACCTAGCTGAGGGACATTTACTGCCTCCCAGCCGTGTCATTCAATCTCTTCCTGTATGACTCTGTTCCCTCTAAACTGCTGACCCTGCACTAGAGCCCAGGGTGAGTGCTGTGAATGAGATTTTGTGCACTGGCTCTTTAAGAGCAGTTTCACCAGGGTGGGTAAAATCCCTGCTGGATTTTCACAGCCAGATAGTGTGTGGGCTCATATTCCCAGCTCTGGTGCTGCAGGTTAGGAAGCCTGGCATGGGGCCGAGGCCCCTTGCTCCTCTAGGGGGACCTCTTCAGCTGCAATATTCCTTTGGATTCTTAACTGCCCCCCCCCCCAACATGGGTGTGGGGACAGTCCTTTTTGCATCTCTGCTCTTCCTACTAGTATCAGTGTGGGTTCCTCTCTATATCCTTAGTTACATGAGTTCTGTTCAGTTAGTCTTTGGTTGTTATTCAGGTTGATTGTTCTGTGCTTTAATTGTAACTCTGATATGGTCTTGGGGTAGGTGAGTGTAACTTCCACCTACTTCACTGCTATCTTGCTCTGAACTCTGTGACTTCTTCTCCTCCTTTTTATGGATTTCATATGAATACATATTTATTAGATAAATATCAGAAGTTATCACATCATCTAACTCTATACAACTTTGCATCAGTGACTTCTTAGTTGTCAAATCCAGTAAACACTTTTTATTCTTCTTGCTGAAATCTCTTACTTTATCTCAATGGTTCTCAGATTTTAGGGATAGTTAAAACACAGATTTAGGGCCTCACCTCCAGACTTCCTGATTCAGGAAGTCTAGGGCCTGCATTTCCAAAGTTACCAGGTGATGCAGATGCTTCTACTTGGGTACCACACTTTGAGAACTGTTGTTTTATCTAATGATAATGACTATGCTCCCCTTAAAAAGACTGCGCTTTTTGCTTCTATAACAGCATATTTTCCTAGCTTTTCTTCTTCCTCTCTGAACATTCTTTCTTGGTCTCCCTTGAGGGGTTTCTTTCCCTTACCTTCTTCAGCAGGCCCCATTGACTCAATCCTAAATGGTTTGTCTGCCTGGTTGCTAGTTACACTTGCAGTTTGTGAATGCAAATTCATTTATAAACAAGAGAAGGTAAAGCACCAGCTGTTCTGTTTCTTAAATCTTGGAACATGTATCTGATTACTTATCTATGAAAAAAGCAGTCAAAGGAGACACCCTAAAAAAAAAGAATCTTGAGGTTATTTATATGTGGGATGATTATAGCTAAAGTAGGTCAAGTTATTTTTAAAATCACTTTATTGAAATGTAATTCACTATAAAATATAAAATACCATAAAATGTGCCCCTTTATTTATTTATTTTTAAATTTGCCCCTTTAAAGCATACAATTCAGTGGTTCTTAGTATTTCCACCAAGTCATGTAACCATTACCACTAATTTCATTTGCTCCCAGAAGAAACCCTGTACCCATTTAAGCAATCAATCTCCATTTCCTTCTCTCCTAAGCCCCTGGCAACCATTAATCTACTTTCTATCTTTATAGATATGCTTATTCTGGACATTTCATATGAATGCAATCATATAATATGTGACCTTCAGTGTCTGGCTTCTTTGACTTACCGTAATGCTGAAAGCATGTTTTCAAGGTTCATCATATTGTAGTGTGACTGAGTAATATTCCATTGTATGGCTATTCTGTATTTTGTTTATTAATTCACCAGTTGATCGGCATTTGAGTATTTCTACCTTTTTGGCTAGTATGAATAATGCTACTATGAACATACATGTACAAGTTTCTATGTGAACATATGTTTCAATTCTTTATGTATTTACCTAGAAATGGAATTGTTGAATCATATGGTAACTGTGTGTTTAACTTTTCTTTTATAAGAGAAAATTTATTTAGAAAGTCACAGAGATAGAAGAAGTGAGCTGTAGAAGAAATGAGCTCAGGAATGAAGTTACAGAGACAAAAAGAAGGAGTTGGAGCTTAAGAGAGAGAGAGAGAGGCAAGGAAAACACCCCTGGGTGAAGGGGGCGGGAAAGGTCGGGTTTGTTCCGGAGAGAGAGCCACTGTGTTTAACTTTCTGAGTAACTGCCAGATGTTTTCCAAAATGGCTACACCATTTTATAACTCATTACTTTTTGAGTTTCTCCCTTGTGCTTTAATTATGCTTTTATAAATTTTATGGCTTTTAGATATTTTGATTTTAGACTTACAAATTAAATACTTTCTGAAAGAAATGCTTTTATAATATCAAATTTATCTAAATTAGTCAAAAATGTCTATTACTACTTTATTATAACCCTATTTTTAATGTATGGTATCTGTTCTAAAAATGCAATGTAATAAATAAAACTAACTTTCTATTTTGTCAACAGAGTGGGAGGCTAAGCAAAGAGCTGGATTTAGTAAGTCACCATGTGAGGACAAAACTTGATGAACTGAAAAGGCAAGAACTAGGAAGGTTAAGAATGCTAATTAAAGCTAAACTAGATTCCCATCAAGGTAAGTGCTAAATAAAAGGTAGGAAAATTTCTTTGGTGTTCAGGTCTATTTACATTAGCACATGCCATGCTCTTCTAGTCAAAATTTTATGTTAGTATTAATATGGCTTCTCTTAATTTTTAAAATTTAATTATTTGAATAGGCAATACATTCACAGCATTCAAAAATCAAATGATTGCTTTAAATAATCAAATGAATAACAAGTAAAAATGAAAAGTAATGAACGAAACCACTGATTTAAAAGAGGAAAAATGAATCTTCAGAAAATTAAAATGTATGGAAGTCCCACAACCAAGATATTAAATAAGTCACATTCATTCGGATGGGTAGGGAGTCACAGAGATGCAGGGAGGCAGAACTGGCTAGACCCACTCCCACGTGTGTTAGATAAAAATTGGGACTGATATTTCAGGAGCGAGGGATCCCAGCCCCACACCAGACCGCCCAGCCCAGGGTTCCACTGCCAGGAAGATGAGTCCTGTAACTTCTGTTTGTAAAAACCAATGGGGGTTGGGTAACAGAAGAAACTGGGATTCTCAGGCATCTCCTCTTAAAGAGCCCACAGCGGACTTAGGACTTACTCAGATTCACTTCCTCTGGGTTCCAGCACCAGGGCAGGAGCTGGCAGGGCACCAGTGGCTGATGGGGAGGAAGTGAACTATCTGGCATCAGGGTGAGTGCTGGGGGACAGCTTCCTCCCAGACAAAACTCCAGTGGCCAGGCAGTGGCTATTGTTCCTTTTCTGAGCCCTTCCCCACACAGAGCCACAGAGCCACACCGCAGTGGCACCATATCTGAGACTCCATCAACCTAGTTCACATGGGTTGCCCGCCCACGGGAGTACCTAAGGCTCTGCTGCATCCAACTTATGGAGTTCATCATCACCAAACAATTATTATATAAAATGTTAAAGGGATTTATTTAAGAAAAAGAAGGTCAAAACGATGAACATTAAAATGGCAATACATTCACAACTATCAACCATCGAATCTAAAAACCAAACTAAGGCGATTCCTACGGGCCCATGAGGAGGACTGGGAATCACCCTTCCCTATTCTCTTTCTCCTACGGGCCCACGAGGAGGACCGGGAGCTACCCCCATCCCCTCTGCCGCCGTTTCCCTTGCTCCTACGGGCCGTTGAGTCAGTCCGGGGAATTGCCTTTTCCCTTCCCCCTTCCTTTGTTCCCTCAATAAACCAGTTATCTGTTCCCAAATAAATAAATAAATAAATAAATAAATAAATAAATAATAAAAATAAAAACCAAACTAAGCAAACAAGCAGAATAGAAACAGAATTATAGACATGGAGAACATTTGGATGGTTACCAGTTAGTAAGTGGAAGGGGGAAAAGGTTCAGGGGTTAAGAAGTACAAATTTGTAGCTACAGAATAGGCATGGGGATGTTAAGAACAGTATAGGGAATGGAGTTGCTGAAGAACTTATATGCATGACCCGTGGACATGAACTAAGGGTGGGAGGGATTGTTGGAGTGAATAGGAGGTGCTGGGTGGAGGGAGGTAATGGGGGAAAAGTTGGGACAACTGTAAAGACATAATCAATAAAATATATTTTAAAAATTAAAGAGGAAAAATAACATCAAAGGAAACCAAAAGAAAGCAGAGAGAGAGGAAATCTAATTGGAACCATTCCATAGATAAAATAGAAAAGTTCTCAGAGAGCTAGCTCCACAAAAAATATGAGGCCCAGAGGGTGTCACAGGCAATACTATCAAACCATTAAAAAGCAGATTGTGAATGTTGTTTAAACTATTCTAGAGCACAGAAAGAAGATAATCTTCCACACTCTTATTATATGCTGTCAAAACCAAAATTATTCTATATCAAAAGAATTATATATCATAGCAAGTAGATTTATTTCAGGAGTGTAAGAAATCTAATACTATAAATCATCATATGACTAGAAATAAGGAAAAAGATTTTAGTGTGACAAAAGAAATCAGAAAGTCAAAGGACAATGATAAATTGGGATAATTCTTTGAAGATTGTATTTAAAAAAAATTAAGATAATTTTTTAAGAGCAATATAAGATTTCACAGTAGAATTGAGGGAAAGGTACAGTGATTTATCATATATCTTCTTACCCTATATATGCATAGCCTGCCCCACTACTAACATCTTCCACCAGAGTGGACATTTTTACAATTGATGAACTTACATTGATACATCATAATCACCCAAAGTCCAACTTTGGAGTTCACCCTTGGTGTTTTACCTTCTATGGGTTTGGACAAATTTATAATGACAGATCTGTCATGATATTATCATACAAAATATTTTCATTGCCTTCAAAGACTTCTGTGCTCCATTTATTCATCCCCTCCACTGCCACATTCTTTTAATTTTAAAATGTGGGAAGAGTAAATGGCTATGAAGTAGATTTAAAAAAAGGGTGTTTTTTTGCAGATTTTAAAAATTGATTATGCTATTATAGTCATCCCAATTTTTCCCCCTTTGCCCGCCTCCACTCAGTACCTCCCACTTCCTCAGGCAATCCCCGCACCATTGTTCATGTTCATGGGTCATGCATATAAGTTCTTTGGCTACTCCATTTCCTGCACTGTACTTTACATCCCCATGGCTATTCTGTGACTACCTATTTGTACTTCTTAGTCCCCTCACCTGTTCACTCATTCCCCCACACCCCCCTCCCATCTGGCAACCATCAAAATGCTCTCTGTATCCATGATTCTGTCTCTGTGATTCTCTCTCTGTTCTTGTTTGCTTAGTTTGTTTTTTAGATTTCAATTGTTGATAGATATCTATTTATTGCCACTTTATTGTTCATAGTTTTGACCTTGTTTTTCTTAAATAAGTCCCTTTAACATTTCATGTAATAATAGTCTGGTGATGATGAACTCCTTTAGTTTGTTCTTGTCTGGGAAGTTCTTTATCTTCTCTTCAATTATAAATGATATCTTCACTGGGTAGAGCAATCTTGACTGTAGGTCCCTGATTTTCATGACTGAATACTTCTTGCCAATTCCTTCTAGCCTGCAAAGTTTCTTTTGAGAAATCAGCTGACAGTCTTATGGGAGCTCTCCTGTAGGTAACTAACTGGTTTTCTTTTGATGCTTTTAAGATTCTTTGTCCTCCTTTGGCATTTTAATTACGATGGGTCTTGGAGTGGGCCTCTTTGCATCCATCTTGTTTGGGACTGTCTGTGCTTCCTGGACTTGCATGTCTATTTCTTTCACCAAGTTAGGGAAGTTTTCTTTCATTATTTTTTCAAATAGATTTCTAATTCCTTGCTCTTTCTCTTCTACTTCTGGCACCCCTATGATGTGAATGTTGGAATGCTTGAAGTTGACCAGAGGCTGCTTACACTGCCCTCATTTTTTCAGATTCTTTTTCCTTCTTGTTCCAATTGGTTGTTTTTGGCTTCCTTATGTTCCAAATCATTGATGTGATTTGTGGCTTCATCCATTCTATTGTTGTTTCCCTGTCAATGGTTCTTTATTTCAATTGGTGTATCCTTTTTTTTTACTGGATCTTTTTCATGCTGTTCAAGTTCTAACTAAGTTCATTGAGCATCCTTACAACTAGAGTTTTGAACTCTGCATCTGATAGATTGATTGCTTTTCTCCATTTTGTTTAGGTTTTTTTTTCTGTAGTTTTGAGCTTTCATTGGGCCATGTTTCTTTGTCATCTCATTTTGGCAGCCTCCTTGTGTTTGTTTCTATGCATTAGGTAGAGCTGCTATGACTCCCTCTTTTGGTAGCATGGCCTAATGTAGTAGGTGGCTGTAGGGTCCAGTGGCACAACCTCCCCTATCACCCAATCTGGGTACTCAAGGTGTGCCCTTCATGTGGGATGAGTACACCCTCCTCTTGTAGTTCAGCCTTTATTGCTGTTGGCAGGTCAATGGCGGGGAGGGGATTTACCTAAGCTAGACGTTTCTTCCACTGACTTAATCTCAGCTGAATTTTGCAGCCAGAAATTACAGGAATTTATCTTCCTGGCACTGGAACCCTGTACTGAGGAGTCTGGTGTGGGACTGGGACTCCTCACTCCCAAGATATCTCTCCCAAATTTTGACCCACCACACATGGATGTGGAACCAACCTGTTCCATGTCTCCATCCCTCCTACCAGTCTGGATGGATGTGGTTTCTTTAATTCTGTAGTTACCTGTCTTCTTTTCAATTTGATTTCTGATGGTTGTGAGTGATGGTTGTTCTATATTTTAGTTGTAATTTTTGATATGGTTGTTGAGGAGGCAAGTCATGTTTACCTATGCTGCCATCTTGACCTAAGTCTATGAAGTAGTTATTTTAAATCTGAGGATATTTTAAAGAAGGTAATCAAATGATCATCTGCATGTATACAGAAAAAGTGTTTGACAAAATTTAACATCTCTTCTTAATTGAAAAAAGTAATAAGATAGTAATCAATAGATACTTATGTAACATGATTAGATATGTTCAACTCAGCTACATTATACTTAATGAGGAAACACAAGTCTGTATCTTAACTAAAATTGGGAACAAGGCAATTGCAGCTCACTATTACCACTACTAATTAACATTATATTGGAGGAACTAGCCAAAGCAATTATACAAGTGAAAAAAAAATATTGAGGAGAAGTAATTGGAAAGGCAGTGATAAAGCCATCTGTATTTGCAGATGATGCATTTGGAAAACCCAAAGTAATTGGCTATAAACTTAGTATAAACAACAGAAAAATTCATCAAGGTAAACATTACATAGAATCAATATATTTCATATGTAAAAACAACGGCCAATTAGAAGATATAATGGAAGAAAACACTCCATTTGTAATACCAAAGATATAATACCCAGAATAAACCAATTAAGAAATGTATAAGACTTACATACAAAAAACTTAAAATACTCCTAAAGGACACAAAAGTATGTTTGAAAAAAAAATGGGAAGACTTACAAAGGCTCAACATTATAAAAATGTTAATTCTCCATAAGTTAATTTATAAATTTTACATAATCCAAATAAAAATATGTACTTTTTTTTCTGGTACAATACTAGCCAGAGTTCACATGAAAAGGGAAACGCACAAGGAAAGCTATGTACCTCTGAAAGAGAATAATGAAGAAGGACTAGATATATTAGGTATTAAAATATATCACTCAGTCTCAGTCATTAGAATTCTGTTTCTGACATATAGGTAGAAAGACCTGTTGAGCTGAACAGAAATTCCAGAAGTAAAATTAAATATATATAGAATTCAGTTTGAATTAAAGGTGGTATCTCATTTTTAGTGAGATAAAGATAGTGAGATAAAGATAGATTTTTAAAATTTTATTTCTTTAATTTTAGAGAGAGGGGAAGGGAGGAAGAAAGCAAGGAAAAGAAACATTTGGTGACCTTTTGTACCCACCCCGACCGGGACCGAACCTGCAATCCAGGCATGTGCCCTGACTGGGAATCAAACCAGCAACCTTTTGCTTTGTGGAATGATTCCCAACCAACTGAGCCACATCAATCAGAGCTTGAATGGTAGTTCTTAATATTCATGTTGCATAAGAACCACCCGGGGAGCTAGTTAAAAATGCAGATTACTGGACCTCACCTCCATATATTCTGATTCTGGGTATGAATAATGTACATTTTAAACATGTACCTCTGGTCAGTGGATTACAGGGGAAATACTTATACAGAGCATTAAACTGCCTGCTGGTGAATAGACGTAAAAAACAAATACTAAATACTCATTACCCTGAAATTAAGGGTATCAATGAGATGTAGATTGAACTCATACCATACTATTTAGGTCACCAGGAACACAAGGTAATTTCATTCTTGAAACCAGTCCTAAGGTATTTTGAGATTTCTTTTTCCTTAGACAATCTCCATATCCTCAACCTTGACAATATTTTCTTTATTTCTAGATAGATACTGAATTTCATTATTTAAAGAAAACAGTCTAACATGCTTAGAAAACTTATGACTATTTTGTCATTGATTCAGAATTTATGAATTAAAATTTCTGACAATTTGAAGGATTTCAAGGATCTTATTGGGAGGGAGTATAATTTTTAAAGTAGGTAATACATTCACAGGGTTTAAACTCAGAAAGTATAAGAAGGAATAAAGCAAAGAGCTCCCTAATTTTTTTGTAACCTGACAGTTTCCACTGCCCCAACACTGTCTTTCCTGAATTTCCTTATTATTATATAAGCAAATAGAAATACAAGTTCTTGTTTTTCCTCTATTTTTATATGAATGCTAACATACGATATACATTTTGTCTTGTATTTTTCCTTTAGCAACATATTCTGGAGCTCTTTCTATATTAATAGATAGAGACCATCTTCATTTTTTCAAAACAGCTGCATAGATTTCCATTCTATGGAGTTTATTTAACCAGGCCCCTGTTGATGGACATTTGGGTTTTTTTTCTAGTGAATGCTCTTGTTTATATGATGAGATCTGTCCAGGAAGTATCAAGCCATCTACTATGAAAAATAGAGACATTTATTGAAGAAGATATAAAAGATACATGAAATATTGTACATAGGACAATGACGCCTCAGTCCCTTTTAAAGTAGGCACCTTGGGACCTCACATAGTTCAGTTCTCCCAATTGCCATCAGCTGCCCTGTCCTGTTTTTCAGAATCTCATTGATGGTCTGAAATCTCTTCCCTTTCAAAGGTGATTTTAGTTTGGGGAAAAGCCAGAAGTCACAGGGTGCCAAGTCTGGGCTGTAGCGGGGCTGAGTCACCTGGGTGATTTGATGTTTTGCCAAACACTCTGCCTGAGACATGATGTATGAGTGGGCACATTGCTGTGATGAAGCTGCCAATCACCAGTTGCCCATAGCTGTGGCCTTCTGAATCATCCAAATAGTTTTCGTGGAGGAATGTTCAAACTTAATGCAAAATTTGATGCAGATTCATTGCTTTACTCACTGTCATTTTGAATGTGATGGCCACACAGTACATGTGTCTACTGCTCCCACTGACTAGTACAGTGAAGTCGTCATTGTTCACCCATGCTCATTCCTGTCCACTCTCCTTGGCTGCCAGGTTACATTGTGTCGTGAAAATCATTCTCATTATATTAACAATAGCTGGACTTTTTCCACACAGACCTCATATATCCTTATGTATCTGTGAAAGATTACTTGAAGGATACATTCCCCACAGCAAAATTGTTAAACTAAAAAATACATGTATGTATTTGTAATTTGGATAGATATTGCCACCTCCACAAAGGCTGTATCTATACACATTCTAACCAGCAATGATTTCTCAGTCTTGCTAATAGGATGCATCTTCAAACATTAGAAGTTTTGCCCTGGCCAGGTAGCTTAGTTGGTTAGAGCATTGTCCAGATACACCAGGTTGCAGTCAGGCACATAGAAGAATCAGTCAATGAATGAATAAATAAGTGGAACAACAAATCAATCATACATCGATGCTTCTCTCTCTCCCCCTTCCTCTCTCTCTAAAAATCAGTAAAATAAAGATTTAGGAGTTTTGTTATTCTGCGACACAGTATACTAGTGAAGTTTTAATATGTATTTCTCTTATTTTGAATGAGGTTAAATGTCTTTTCATATATTTTACTGTCTGGTCATATCCTTTAGGGCTAAGTCTTAAAACAGATCTTTTTGTCATAAGTAAAACTCCTAGTACAGTGTCATATAAGAATTCAGTAAAAGCTTGGTTGAATTAAATTTAGCAGTTTCTTCCTTTTTAGCATAACAAAATGTCCCAGACTTAACTTGTACCTATCCCCCAGCCCAGGAGTTAGTCATTTATGTGAACATTTTTATTTCTTTTTTTTTAAGAGGGAGATGATTTTACAAACCAAGGGCTGGCACTAGCTTTGCTCATTGTTTTTGGAATATATATTCTTCTTGGCACTTTCATCAGACAGAGTTAGGAAATACATGCATGTCTATACACATATACATGTATGCACATTACTGTATATGTAAATGTATATGCAGTGCAGACTGCGACACGGACCATGCCCTCGTGGTAAGCAAGGTGCGCATAATGCCGAAGAGGTTGCACCACTCCAAGATGAAGGGTCGCCCACGCATCAACACCAGTTGTGCCAGCAACCCAGTTAAGACCCAGCAATTCATCAACAAGATGGAAGATGCACTCGGCGAGGGAGTGGCGGCAGATGACATTATCGAATCCAATTGGCCACGTCTCCGCGACGCCATATACAACTCCGCCATTATTGCTTACGGGAAGAAAGAGTGGAAGAACGCTGACTGGTATGAGGCTCACTGGGAAGAAATGGAACCCGTGATCGAGGCTAAGAGGAAGGCCCTACTGGCTTACAAGGTCACGCCCACTCCCAGTACACTTCAAGCTCTACGGGCTGCCAGGAACAAAGTCCAGAAGACCGCCCGCCACTGTGCCAACACCTATTGGCTAAACCTGTGCAGAAGCATTCAGGAAGCCGCCGATATAGGCAACGCACGAGGAATGTATGAGGGTATCAAGAAGGCAACAGGCCCAATCCCCTCCAAGATCGCCCCCCTTAAGTCCAAGACAGGTGAGGTCATCACTGACCAGGAACAGCAAATGCGGCGGTGGACCGAGCACTACCTCGAGCTGTACGCAACGAAGAACACCGTAACAGACACTGCTCTTAACGCCATCCCAGACCTACCAGTCATGGAGGAGCTAGACACCCCACCTACTGCGGCAGAGCTCAGCAAAGCCATCGACCGCCTCGCTTGCGGGAAAGCACCAGGAAGCGACGGAATCCCTCCAGAAATCCTAAAGAGCGGGAAACCAGTCCTGCTACAGCCGCTCCACCATCTACTCTGTCTCTGCTGGAAGGAGGGTTACATCCCCCAGGATATGAGAGATGCCAACATTATCACCATATACAAGAACAAAGGAGACTGCAGCGACTGCAACAACTACCGGGGCATCTCTCTCCTCAGCGTCGTCGGCAAAGTATTCGCCCGGGTCGCTCTTGCCTGCCTGCAGACCCTTGCTTCCCGCGTCTACCCAGAGTCCCAGTGTGGCTTCAGAGCTGGCCGATCAACAGTGGACATGATCTTCTCCCTACGCCAGCTGCAGGAGAAGTGTCACGAGCAGCATAAACCACTCTACCTCGCCTTTATCGACCTTACGAAGGCGTTTGATCTGGTCAGTCGAAGCGGTCTCTTCAGCTTGCTATGGAAGATTGGCTGTCCACCACATCTGCTTGCTGTGGTCATGTCCTTTCACGACAACATGCACAGCACGGTGTCCTACAATGGCGCAACCTCTGAGGCCTTCCCAGTCAGCAGCGGAGTAAAGCAGGGCTGCGTCCTCGCGCCTACGCTGTTCGGAATCTTCTTCTCCATGCTCCTCCAATACGCCTTTAAGGACTGCAGTGAGGGTGTCTTCATTCACACCAGATCCGATGGCAAGCTCTACAACCTGGCCCGTCTACGAGCCAAGACCAAAGTCAAAGAGGTGCTCATCCGTGAGATGCTCTTCGCCGACGACGCAGCTTTGACATCACACTCCAAAGGGGGACTCCAGCAGCTAGTCACTTGCCTTTCCCACGCATGCAAGGAGTTCGGACTAGCCATCAGCCTGACGAAGACGAATGTTATGGCTCAAGGCACGGGGACTCCCCCATGCATCACCATCGACGGGTACACCCTGGAGGTTGTCAACGACTTCACTTACCTCGGGTCCACCATCTCGAGCTCTCTGTCAGTCGACTTGGAGGTCAACCGGAGAATCGCCAGGGCAGCCACAGTTATGGCCAGACTGAACCGGCGAGCGTGGAACAATTCCAGCCTCACTGAGAAAACCAGACTGCGCATCTACCAAGCCTGCGTACTCAGCACTCTCCTCTATGGCAGCGAGACGTGGACCACCTACGCAAGGCACGAAAGGAAACTCAACAGCTTCCACATGAGGTGCCTGCGACGCGTCCTGCATGTTGCCTGGCAGGATAAGGTCCCCAACACCGAGGTGCTGAAGCGAGCCAATATGAGCAGTTTACATGCAGTTCTCAGCGAGAGACGCCTCAGGTGGCTCGGCCATGTCAAAAGAATGGATGCAGGCCGTATCCCCAAAGAACTCCTCTACGGCGAGCTAG